>NC_057808.1:104839729-105047509 GCF_018294505.1 Triticum aestivum | reverse complement strand
GTGTTGACCGGTTTTCTGAAAAAAAAACCTTTTGTTTTAAAAAAAACCCTAGATCGGTTTTTTTTTCCGGTTTTTCTTATTTCACGAGCGTTCACCGAACCGTTCGTTTTGACGAACGCGTTCGTCGGTTTTTCTCTGTTAACGAACGTCCGTTCTTTAACCGTTCGTCCGTTTTTCTTTTTCGGCGGATTTTTCCCGTTATTTTCTCAGATTCGATTTCTGATCGAATCTTCGTTTCTGTTTAACTTCTCGCTCGTTTATCGGAATCAGGTGATTCAAGCGCCTAGAGTTTCGTCTCGAAATTCTCTTTCCGTTTAACCTACTCAAACAAGTTTTTGATACAATAAAATTTGACCTAGATCCAGATTAGCAAACGAAGTTTCTTTCTTCCGCCGTTTGACTGTCGTTGCTTCTTTCGAGTTGATTCTTTTTGCAAACCGGAGTTCTTAAGTTGAACTTTCTGGTTGGATCTTTCATTCGAGTTTTACCTGTGCAATAGTTGAGTACTGATTGTATGCTTGTTTGTTTGCGATAAAGTACCCGGAGTGTGCCGCTTGTTACTTCGAATCGCTAGGTTTTGCGGATCATCAGCAAGGCAAGTAACACTTTGATCATACCCCGTTCATACCCAGTTTTATTGCATTAGATCTATTCCTTCAAACACATTGCATGATTAGGATCTAATAAACTGTGGGTATTGGGAAGTAGTTGAGGTAGTACCTATTACCTGTTTTTCTATCAAACCCTTGGGAGTTACTTCTACGTTGCTTTTATTATTGCCATGCTATGCTCGTAGACGTGGATTGGGTTTGAGTGAAATTCATGATAGATGTGAGATTGTTAATTAATGGTTTACTTAAGGTGGCAACTTAAACTCACATCTGGGTGGATTGAGGTACCTGGGTATTCCAGGATTTGCCTGTTTTTCTTTTGGACCGCCACCCAGGTTCAAAGGGATCATGAGATTTTTCATGCTAGAAACTTCCGTGTGCAGCCGCAAGCTATTATGGGCTCTAGCATAGTTGATTAAGTTGTGTGAACTCTTACAGTGGTAGACTAGCAGATGTAGGGGAAAGTAGGTGTAACGGTCTACCCATACGTAAGGTGCAAACACTTCTGAAAGACTGTGTCTTGGTCATCCGTTACTCAAACACCATGTAGTGCGAGTAATCCAACGGAGGAGATCAAGTCTTGTGGGAAAAGTGCACAAACCTCTGCAGAGTGTACAAACTGATCATGATTAGCCGTGTCCCCGGTTATGGACAACTTGAGTATCTAGTACTTGGATTATCATGTGAATCTCAACACTATGTTACTTCTAATTAATTTTGTTGGGTTATTGATGACTTTTTAATTGGGATTGAGATGCTGTCAACCATCTCAATGTTTCACAACCACCATGATAGTTAAATAAAATTTATTCCTTTGAAGTAGGATAAAATTGGCTTTTCGCAAAACTGTAACCATAGAGCTTTCCACCAGCCACATATGCATGTAGTATAGCATTATTATTGTTCATTGCTCTCTATGTGCTACATTGCCAGCATATCCTATGTGCTGACCCGTTTTCGGGCTGCAACGTTTCATGTTGCAGATTTTTCAGACGATGAGTAAGGTGCCTTAGGTCGTGGTCTTATACTCAGTGATGCCGCTGGAGTTGATGGACTCACTTATCTTCCAAGTCTTCCGCTGTTATCGTTATTAGATGGCCTTAAGCCATGTTTATTATACTTAGTCTCTATGGAGATATCCGATGTAATAAGTGTGTGATTGCTACTCTGTTATAAATCCTCCATTTGTACTGTGCGTGTCAGCATTACTGATCCAGGGATGACACTGGTGCACAGCAGCACAGGCCATTTGAGGTCTGGTCGCTACACGAACCTTAAGTGTGTAGACCCTACGGGTTCCGGAGACACGCAGACATGACCGAGACGACTCTCCGGTCAATAACCAACAGCGGGATCTGGATACCCATGTTGGCTCCCACATACTCCTCGATGATCTCATCGGATGAACCACGATATCGAGGATTCAATCAATCCCGTATACAATTCCCTTTGTCTATCGGTATGTTACTTGCCCGAGATTCGATCGTCGGTATCCCTATACCTTGTTCAATCTCGTTACCGGCCAAGTCTCTTTACTCGTTCCGTAACTCAACATCATCCCGTGATCAACTCCTTGGTCACATTGTGCACATTATGATGATGTCCTACCAAGTGGGCCCAGAGATACCTCTCCGTTTACAACGGAGTGACAAATCCCAGTCTCGATTCGTGCCAACCCAACAGACACTTTCGGAGATACCTGTAGTGCACCTTTATAGCCACCCAGTTACGTTGTGATGTTTGGTACACCCAAAGCATTCCTACGGTATCCGGGAGTTGCACAATCTCATGGTCTAAGGAAATGATACTTGACATTAGAAAAGCTCTGAGCAAACGAACTACACGATCTTGTGCTAGGCTTAGGATTGGGGTCTTGTCCATCACATCATTCTCCTAATGATGTGATCCCGTTATCAACGAACATCCAATGTCCATGGTCAGGAAACCATAACCATCTATTGATCAACGAGCTAGTCAACTAGAGGCTTACTAGGGACATGGTGTTGTCTATGTATCCACACATGTATCTGAGTTTCCTATCAATACAATTCTAGCATGGATAATAAACGATTATCATGAACAAGGGAAATATAATAATAACCTATTTATTATTGCCTCTAGGGCATATTTCCAACAGTCTCCCACTTGCACTAGAGTCAATAATCTAGTCCACATCACCATTGTGATTAACACTCATAGGTCACATCACCATGTGACCAACATCCAAGAGTTTACTAGAGTCAACAATCCAGTTCACATCACTATGTGATTAAACTCAATGAGTTTTGGTTTGATCATGTTATGCTTGTGAGAGAGGTTATTAGTCAACGGGTCTGAACCCTTCAGATCCGTGTGTGCTTTACGAATATCTAATTCGCCCCCAAAAGGCTCTGGTGGTGACGCCGCCTTGGGCTCCATGGTGACCTCCGTCTTGCCGTCCTGCTGGTCTTGGTCTCGTTGCACTGATATGGAAACCTTTGCTTGACGCCTCAGTACTCCGCGCCTGCGCTTGCCTCCTTAGCACCAAAGAGGAAACAAGTACACTGTGCGCGTTGGCGCCCGCCTGGTCTCGATCGTCATGGCTCACGTCACGAGAACCTCGTGAGGTTTGCCTTGCCTTGATCTCTCCGCCCCTCGCGAGCCAACCTGGTGAGGCCGCTCCCGAAGGGGTCTTGCGCCGTTCGCCTCGCGAGGGTCTTGAGTGCTTGTTGGTGAAGATGGGTCGTACGGGCCCGCTCGCAGAGCCACGCCGTGGGCCGCATGCAGGCAAGTCTGGGGACCCCCGTTCCCAGAACGCCGACACACCTCTCCTCCCCCCTTTATATACGTGGGAGGGGGCACCCAAAAGACACACCAAGCCTTCTCTTAGCCGTGTGCGGTGCCCCCCTCCACAGTTACACACCTCGGTCATATCGTCGTAGTGCTTAGGCAAAGCCCTGCACCGGTAACTTCATCATCACCGTCGCCACGCTGTCGTGCTGACGGAACCCTCCCTCGTCCTCAACTGGATCAAGAGCTCGAGGGACGTCATCGAGCTGAACGTGTGCTGAACGCGAAGGTGCCGTACATTCGGTACTTGGATCGGTTGGATCGTGAAGACGTTCGACTACATCAACCGCGTTACTAAACACTTCCGCTTTCGGTCTACAAGGGTACGTGGACACACTCTCCCCGCTCGTTTCTATGTTTCTCCTAGATAGATCTTGCATGATCATAGGTAAATTTTTTGAAATACTGCGTTCCCCAACAGTGGCATCCGAGCCAGGTCTATGCGTAGATGTTATATGTGAAGGAAATATGCCCTAGAGGCAATAATAAAGTTGTTATTTATATTTCCTTATATCATGATAAATATTTATTATTCATGCTAGAATTGTATTAACTGGAAACTTAGTACACGTGTGAATACATAGATAAAACAGAGTGTCCCTAGTATGCCTCTACTTGACTAGGTCGTTAATCAAAGATGGTTATGTTTCCTGACCATAGACATGTGTTGTCATTTGATGAACGGGATCACATCATTAGAGAATGATGTGATGGACAACACCCATCCGTTAGCTTAGCATAATGATCGTTTAGTTTTATTGCTATTGCTTTCTTCATGACTTATACATGTTCCTCTGACTATGAGATTATGCAACTCCCGAATACCGGAGGAACACTTGTGTGCTATCAAACGTCACAACGTAACTGGGTGATTATAAAGATGCTCTACAGGTGTCTCCGAAGGTGTTTGTTGGGTTGTCATAGATCGAGATTAGGATTTTTCACTCCGTGTATCGGAGAGGTATCTCTGGGCCCTCTCGGTAATGCACATCACTATAGCCTTGCAAGCAATGTGACTAATGAGTTAGTCATGGGATGATGCATTACGGAACGAGTAAACAGACTTGCCGATAACGAGATTGAACTAGGTATGATGATACCGACGATCGAATCTCGGGCAAGTAACATACTGATGACAAAGGGAACAACGTATGTTGTTATGCGGTTTGACCGATAAAGATCTTCGTAGAATATGTAGGAGCCAATATGAGCATCCAGGTTCCGCTATTGGTTATTGACCGGAGATGTGTCTCGGTCATGTCTACATAGTTCTCGAACCCGTAGGGTCCGCACGCTTAACGTTCGATGACGATTTGTATTATGAGTTATGTGATTTGATGACCGAAGTTTGTTCGGAGTCCCGGATGAGATCACGGACATGACGAGGAGTCTCGAAATGGTCGAGAGGTAAAGATTCAATAGGACGATGGTATTTGGATACCGGAAGTGTTCTGGGTGATACCGGGTCATCGGAAGGGGTTCCGAGCAACCCCCGAAAAGATATGGCTTAATGGCCATGTAAGGAACAACACACAGCCACAAGGGGCTGGTGCGCCCCTATAGGGCCAGCACGTGGGGAGAAAGGGAAAGGAGAGGAGGAAAGGAAAGTAATGAAGTAGGACTCCTACTTCCTTCCCCTCCCCCCTCCTTCCTTTCCCCTTTGGCCAAATATGGTGGGGGGGGGGGGGCGAATTGGACTAGGGGCCCAAGTAGGATTCCTCCTACTTGGGCGTGCCTAGGCTGCCTCCCTCCCTCTCCCTCCTTTATATACGTTGGGAGGGCACCCTAGAACACACATTCAATTGTTCCTAGCCGTGTGCGGTGCCCCCTCCACAGTTAACACCTCGGTCATATCGTCGTAGTGCTTAGGTGAAGCCCTGCGTCGGTAACTTCATCATCACCGTCGCCATGCCATCGTGCTGATGGAACTCTCCCCCGTCCTCAACTAGATCAAGAGCTTGAGGGACGTCATCGTGCTGAACGTGTGCTGAACACGGAGGTGCCGTATGTTCGGTACTTGGATCGGTTGGACCGTGAAGACGTTCGACTACATCAACCGCGTTACTAAACGCTTCCACTTTCGGTCTACGAGAGTACGTGGACACACTCTCCCCGCTCATTGCTATGCTTCTCCTAGATAGATCTTGCGTGATCGTATGAAAATTTTGAAATACTACGTTCCCAACAGTGGCATCCGAGCCAGGTCTATGCGTAGATGTTATATGCACGAGTAGAACACAAAAAGTTGTGGGCGATAATAGTCATACTGCTTACCAACAACGTCTTACTTTGATTCGGCGGTATTGTTGGATGAAGTAGCCCGGACCGACATTACATGACCACGTTCATGAGACTGGTTCTACCGACGTGCTTTGCACACAGGTGCCTGGTGGGTGTCTGTTTCTCCAACTTTAGTTGAATCGAGTTTGACTACGCCCGGTCCTTGTTGAAGGTTAAAACAACACACTTGATGAAAAATTGTTGTGGTTTTGATGCATAGGTAAGAACGGTTCTTGCTAGAAGCCCGTAGCAACCACGTAAAACTTGCAACAACAAAGTAGAGGACGTCTAACTTGTTTTTGCAGGGCATGTTGTGATGTGATATGGTCAACACGTCATGAGATATAAATTGTTGTATGAGATGATCATGTTTTGTTAAATTTATCGGCAACTCGCAGAAGCCTTATGGTTGTCTCTTTATTGCATAAGATGCAAGCGCCATATAATTGCTTTATGCGATAGCAATAGTTGCAAAAGCAATAGTTGGCGAGACGACCATGTGACGACACGTTGATAAAGATCAAGATGATGGAGATCATGGTGTCATGCCAGTGACGATGGAGATCATGATGGTACTTTGGAGATGGAGATCAAAGGCACAAGATGATGATGGCCATATCATGTCACATATTTTGATTGCATGTGATGTTTATCTTTTATGCATCTTATTTTGCTTAGTACGACAGTAGCATTATGAGATGATCCCTTACTAAAATTTCAAGGTATAAGTGTTCTCCCTGAGTATGTAACGTTGCGACAGTTCTTTGTGCTGAGACACCACGTGATGATCGGGTGTGATAAGATCTACATTCACATACAACGGGTGCAAGCTAGTTTTGCACATGCAGAATACTCGAGTTAAACTTGACAAGCCTAGCATATGCAGATATGGCCTCGGAACACTGAGACAGAAAGGTCGAATGTGAATCATATAGTAGATATGCTCAACATAGTGATTTTTACTATTGAAAGCTACTCCATCTCACGTGATGATCGGACATGGTTTAGTTGATATGGATCACGTGATCATTTAGATGACTAGAGGGATGCCTATCTAAGTGGGAGTTCTTAAGTAATATGATTAATTGAACTTAAATTTATCATGAACTTAGTCCTGATAGTATTTGCATATCTATGTTGTAGATCAATTGCTCGCGTATAGCTTCCCCGTTTTATTTATGATATGTTCCTAGAGAAAACTAAGTTGAAAGTTAATAGTAGCAATGATGCGGACTAGGTCCATGATCTGAGGATTATCCTCATTGCTGCACAGAAGAATTATGCCCTTGATGCACCACTAGGTGACAGAACTATTGCAGGAGCAAATGCAAACGTTATGAACGTTTGACAAGCTCGGTATGATGACTACTTGATAGTTTAGTGCACCATGCTTTACGGCTTAGAACCGGGACTTAAAAAATATTTTGAAACGCCATGGAGCATATGAGATGTTCCAAGAGTTGAAATTGGTATTTCAGACTCATGCCCGAGTCGAGAGGTATGAGACCTCTGACAAGTATTTTTGCCTACAAGATGGAGGAGAATAGCTCAACCAGTGAGCATGTGCTCAGAATGTCTGAGTAATACAATCGCTTGAATCAAGTGGGAGTTAATCTTCCAGATAAGATAGTGATTGACAGAGTTCTCTAGTCACTATCACCAAGTTACTGGAACTTCGTGATGAACTATAATATGCAAAGGATGACGAAAACGATTCCCCCGAGCTCTTCGCGATGCTGAAATCGGTGAAGGTAGAAATCAAGAAAAGCATCAAGTGTTGATGGTTGAAAAGACCACTAGTTTCAAGTAAAAGGGCAAGGGAAAGAAAGGGAACTTCAAGAAGAATGACAAGCAAGTTGCCACTCCCATGAAGAAGCTCAAAGCTAGACCCAAGCCTGAAACTGAGTGCTTCTACTGCAAAGGAAATGGTCACTGGAAGCAGAACTGCCCCAAATACTTGGCGGATAAGAAGGATGTCAAAGTGAACAAAAGTATATATGATATACATGTTATTGATGTGTACTTTACTAGTATTCATAGTAGCCCTTGGGTATTTGATACTGGTTTAGTTGCTATGATTAGTAACTTGAAACAAGAGTTATAAAATGAACAGAGACTAGTTGAGGGCAAGGTGACGTTGTGTGTTGGAAGTGATTCCAAGGTTGATAAGATCACCATCGCACACTCCCTTTACCTTCGGGATTAGTGTTGAACCTAAAATAAATGTTATTTGGTGTTTGCGTTGACCGTTGAGCATAATATGATTGGATTATGTTTATTGCAATACAATTATTCATTTAAGTCAAAGAATAATTGTTATTCTGTTTACATGAATAAAACCTTCTGTGGTCATACACCCAAGGTGAATTGTTTATTGAATCTCGATTGTAGTGATACACATATTCATAATATTGAAGCCCAACGATGCAAGGTTAATAATGTAGTGCAACCTATTTGTGGCACTGCCGTTTAGGTCATATTGGTGTAAAGCGCATGAAGGAACTCCATGCTGGTGGGCTTTTGGAATCACTTGATGCTTGTGAACCATGCCTCATGGGCAAGATGACTAAGACTCCATTCTCCGGAACAATGGAGCGAGCCACTGACTTATTGGAAATAATACATACCGATATATGCGGTCCGATGAGTGTTGAGGCTCGCGGCGGGTATCGTTATTTTCTGACCTTCACAGATGATTTGAGCAGATATGGGTATATCTACTTAATGAAACACAATTCTGAAACATTTGAAAAGTTCAAAGAATTTCAGAGTGAAGTTGAGAATCATCATAACAAGAAAATAAAGTTTCTACGATCTGATCGCGGAGGCGAATATTTGAGTTATGAGTTTGGCCTTCATTTGAAACAATGTGGAATAGTTTAACAACTCACGCCACCTGGAACACCACAGCGTAATGGTGTGTCCGAACGTCGTAACCGTACTTTATTAAATATGGTGCGATCTATGATGTCTCTTACCGATTTACCACTATCGTTTTGAGGTTATGTGTAACATCCCAAATTTTCATTTGAAATGTTATACATTAGATCATCATTGTATATCATATTTTATTACATTTTGGGTTTGATCCTAGAAATTCTACGCAACTCAAGGACCCACGGAGAGAGTTGGGGATTTCGTTATTTTCGTATTTGAGATTTATCAAATTTTGAATATAGGATCATTTGGTTTTATTTATTTTATCCTCAATTATTTCAATTATAAAAATATGAGAGAGGGAATAAAATGACTTTCCCAAAATATAGGAATATTGAAGATTTAATAAAAAAATCAAATAAGATTTTATTTCGGAGTTTTCGGATATTTTATTTGAATTTAGGAAAAATGTGCGTTTTTCAAAATTGCATTTAGGCCCCAAATAAATGTTCATCTTGTCCGGCTTGATTTTAGAAGCCGGGGAAAATTTATTTCGGGATTTTTGGAGTCCGTTTGGTATTTCTTTTAATCGTTTTTCTGCGCGTAATTATTTAAAAAAAACGAAACCGACTATGGGCCGTAACCGGTCAGGACTCCGCCTGACCGGGGCTTTATATAGCGCCGAGCCGGCCCAGCCCGAGGCCAAACCCTAGCCGCCTCGAGCCCCGCGCCGCCCCAGCCCGACCCCGCCGCCGCCGCCGCGCGCCTCGCCGCCGCCGCCCCGCCTCGCCGCCGCGCCGCCGCCGCCCGCCGCCGCCGCCGCCCCTCGCCGTCCCGCCGCCGCCGCCCGACCTCGTCGCCGGAGCCGTCGCCTCGCCGGAGCCGGAGGTAGCCGCCGGTTTTCTCGCGAAAAACCATTCGGTTTTTCCGCGGTTTTTCGTCGATTTTTTTAGATCGTTTTTTTTCGGTTTAGGTTAATTAGCGAGCGTTCGCTCGGTCGTTCGTTTTATTGAACGCGTTCGTCGTTTTGATCCAGTTAACGAACGTTCGTTCGTTAATCTGTTCGACGTTTTTCTTTTCTCGGATTTATTCCGCGATTTTTCTGATCGCGATTTCTGATCAGATTTTCGAACTAGTATAACTTTTCGCTCGTTTATCGGAATCAGGCGATTCAAGCGCCTAGAGTTTCGTCTCAAAATTCTCTTTCCGTTTAACCAACTCAAACAAGTTTTATGTTTCTGTAAAATTTGACCTAGGTCCAGATTAGTAAACGAAGTTTGTTTCTTTCGCCGTTTGACTTTCGTTGCTTCGTTCGATTTGATTCTTTTTGCAAACCGGAGTTCTTAAGTTGAACTTTCTGGTTAGTTCTCTTATTTGAGTTTTACCCGTGCATTAGATGAGTACTTATTGTTTGCTTGTTTGTTTACGATAGAGTACCCGGAGTGCGCCGCTTGCTACTTCGAATCGCTAGGTTTCGCGGATCATCAGCAAGGCAAGTAACACTTTGATCATACCCCTTTTACTACCCAGTTTTATTGCATTAGATCAATCCTCAACATTGCATGATTAGGATCTAATTAAATTGTGGGTATTGGGAAGTAGAAGAGGTAGTACCTATCACCTGTTTCATTATCAAACCTTTGGGAGTTACTTCTACGTTTGCTTATATTGCTATGCTATGCTTGTAGACGTGGATTGGGTTTGAGAGATATTCACGACAGATGTGAGATTGTTAATTAATGGTTTACTTAAGGTGGCAACTAAAACTCACATCTGGGTGGATTGAGGTACCTGGGTATTCCAGGATTGCCTGTTTTTCTTTTTGGACCGCCACCCAGGTTCAAAGGGATCATGAGATTATTCATGCTAGAAACTTCCGTGTGCAGCCACAAGCTATTATGGGCTCTAGCATAGTTGATTAAGTTGTGTGAACTCTTACAGTGGTAGACTAGCAGATGTAGGGGATGTAGGTGTACCGGTCTACCCATCGTAAGGTGCTAACGCTTCTGAAAGACTGTGTCTCGGTCATCCGTTTCTCAAACATCATGTAGTGCGAGAATCAAGCGGAGGCGATCGAGTCTTGTGGGGAAAAGTGCGCAAACCTCTGCAGAGTGTACAATCTAATCATGGTTAGCCGTGTCCCCGGTTATGGACATCTTGAGTATCTAGTACTTGGATTATCATGTGAATCTCATCATGTTACTTTAATTAATCTTGTTGGGTTAATGATGATACTTAATTGGGATTGAGATGCTGTCAACCATCTCAATGTTTAACAACCACCATGATAGTTAAATAAAATTTATTCCTTTGCAGTAGGGAAAAACTGGCTTTTCGCAAAACTGTAACCATAGAGCTTTCTACCAGCCATATATGCATGTAGTATAGCATTATTATGTTCATTATTCTCTATGTGTTACATTGCCAGCATATTCCATGTGCTGACCCGTTTCCGGGCTGCAACGTTTCATGTTGCAGACTTTTCAGACGACGAGTAAGGTGCCTTAGGTCGTGGTCTTATACTCAGTGATGCCGTTGGAGTTGATGGACTCACTATTCTTCCAAGTCTTCCGCTGTTATCGTATTAGATGGCCTTAAGCCATATTTATCATACTTATTCTCTTTTGAGATATTCGTTGTAATAAGTGTGTGATTGCTACTCTGTTATAAATCCTCCATTTGTACTGTGCGTGTCAGCATTACTGATCCAGGGATGACACTGGTGCACAGCAGCACAGACTGTTTGAGGTCTGGTCGCTACAAAGGTGGTATCAGAGCACACGCTGACTGTAGGACACGACCACTAAGCTTAAACCCTAGAACACTACTCTCTTCTCATTTCTGACTCCTCTCCACTTTCTACTCTTTTAGGAATGGCGAATGCAAGGAACAAGTTCATGCAACCAGATGAAGATACACCTTTTGGACGACACTTGAAGGAAGTCACTAAGTACTTGAACATTGGAATACCAAGCATCACCGGAACCTACAACGCCACACTACCAGAAGAGGAGAGCTGGAAGATTCAAGTTCAAATTCCAGGAAGGACGTTTACACCAGTCACTGAGCCTATAAAGTTTTCTTTTGAAGCACCAACCTGGAGTTTAGGGAAGAGCATGGCAGCCCACATCTCTATGGGACGCATTGGAGAAGTCTACCACAGGGAGCTTAAGGATACTATTTATCAGATTTGTGGACGCCGAGACGAGCAATGGGAGATGATCAGCACCAAGAAGGATGGATCAATTGCAGCTTTCATCCAGGAGCAAAACCAACACATTCGTCGCCAGGAGAACCAGATGTGCTCAGACATGATAGATCTGAAGAAGGCATTGACCAAGATCAAGGAGTTGGAGGAAGAACTCAAGGCTACACGCGAGGATTATTTGGAGGAAATCGTCGCACTAGTAGGGAAGAATGACGACCTGGAGAAGAAGATTGGAGTATTCATGGGAAATCCAGCATCAAAAGGAGAAGATGATGAATGCGCTTGCCCGGATAACTACATCATCATCGACGACACCGACTCGGAACCAAGTGAAGATGACTTTGTTGATGAAGCTGGAGCAGATATCATGGAGTCTTCGACTGATCAAAATTTCTAGTAGACCACCATATCAGTAGTAGTATTCCCCCATGTATATAGTATAGTTCGAGCACTTTTGTAACGCTAGTTAGATCGATTGTATGCATTGTTTGATTTGATTGAGTGATATTGATTGTGTTTGTCTCATGAGCATATGGGTAGTGTTTTCTCTCTAGACCTCATTCTATTCTAAACTCTCATCTTTTCTAAACCTATCAGATGCCTCCGAGACGCGACACCGGATTTGTTTTCCCACCGGAGATCACACAGTTGATTCAGCAGCAGAATGCCCTGATGCAAGTGTTAGTACAGAACCAAGGCAACAACAACAACAACAACCCACCACCACCACCTGTTGATCACTTAGCCCGTTTCTTGAGGCTAAATCCGCCGGTGTTTTCCAGCAGCACCGAGCCGATTGTTGCAGATGATTGGCTCCGCAAAGTTGGAAGGGAGTTGACCACTGCAGGATGCACAGATGCGGAGAGAGTGCGTTTTGCCGCACATCAGCTTGATGGACCCGCAGCATCATGGTGGGAGAATTACACAGCCACACACCCTATTGACACTGTCACATGGGACCAGTTTCAGCAAGCTTTCCGTACAGCCCATGTTTCAGCAGGAGCTATGGCTATGAAGAAGCGTGAGTTTCGCAACCTACGCCAAGGAGGACGCACCGTAGGCCAGTATGTGGAGGATTTCAGTAAGTTAGCACGTTATGCACCAGATGACGTTGCTACAGATGCAGCCAAGCAGGAGAAGTTTCTGGAAGGACTGAATGATGAGCTGAGCATGCAGCTAATGGTAGCAACCTTCAATAACTACCAGGAGTTGGTAGATAGAGCACTCATGATTGAAGGGAAGCAGCAGCAGATTGAAAACCGTAAGAGGAAGTATGGACAAGGGAAGTACAATTCTGGAGCTCAGCAGAAGCCACGTTTTACCCCGAAATCGGGAGGACAGTTTCAGCATACCCATGGAGGAGGTAGTTCGCACAACCATAATGGCTCCAAGAATGGTAATGGGAACGGAGGAAGCAACGGCCAGAACCGTACCAACCCTTCAACCCCAGCTAAGAGAGACCTGAGCCAAGTCACTTGCTTTAAGTGCCAGAAGACTGGACATTATGCCAATGAATGTCCTGAAGCCCAGAATGGTAATGGAAATGGAAGCTCTGGGAA
This sequence comes from Triticum aestivum, assembly GCF_018294505.1. Taxonomy (NCBI): domain Eukaryota; kingdom Viridiplantae; phylum Streptophyta; class Magnoliopsida; order Poales; family Poaceae; genus Triticum; species Triticum aestivum. Next base: position 105,034,145 of record NC_057808.1, on the reverse strand, counting down.
GAAGCCGAACCCTTTCAACAAAGGACATGTGAACCACGTTTACGTGGAGGAGGTTGAAGCACAGCCTGATGCAGTAATAGGTAAGTTTTTGGTTAAGTCATTTACTGCACTCGTTCTTTTCGATACTGGTGCATCGCATTCATACATATCAAGGGGATTTGTGGATAAGTATAAGTTGCCCACCAAGGTTCTTAAAACACCTATGTTAGTAAGTTCACCAGGAGCAGAGTATATGGCAAGCCAAGGATGTTTTCAGATGCCATTGGCCATAGGTAGGCATGTTTTCCCCTCAGACCTAATAGTTTTGGAGTCGCAAGGTTTGGATGTAATTTTGGGTATGGATTGGCTATCGATGTATGGAGGAAACATCGATTGCGCCAGTAAGACGATTTCGCTTACCACCCCAGAAGGAAGAAGGATTAAGTATGTATCCCGGCATATGCCGAAGAGAACTCAGGTGAATTCCTTATCAGGAGTTGTACAGGAGGAAGTACCAGTGGTGAAGGATTACCCGGATGTTTTTCCAGAAGAGTTGCCAGGCATGCCACCGGATAGAGACATTGAGTTTCTGATTGAACTTTTGCCAGGCACAGGACCAATATCTAAGAGACCGTACAGGATGCCCGCAAAAGATTTGGAGGAAATTAAGAAGCAGATTAAGGAGTTACTGGATAAAGGCTATATTCGCCCAAGTTCGTCACCTTGGGGATCACCAGTACTTCTAGTGGAGAAGAAAGATGGATCGTTGAGGATGGTTGTTGATTATCGAGGATTGAACGAAGTGACCATCAAGAACAAGTACCCACTGCCGATGATCAATGATTTGTTTGACCGCTTACAAGGAGCTAAGGTATTTTCCAAGATCGATCTACGATCAGGATACCACCAGTTGAAGATTCGAGAGCAGGATATACCTAAGACGGCTTTTACCACCAGGTATGGGCTGTATGAGTATACCGTTATGTCATTTGGTCTGACTAACGCACCTGCCTATTTTATGAACCTGATGAACAAAGTGTTTATGGAGTTTTTGGATAAGTTCGTCGTGGTGTTCATTGATGATATTTTGGTCTACTCAAAGAATGAAGAGGAGCATAAGGAGCATTTGCGTTTGGTACTTGAGAAACTCAGAGAACATCAGTTATACGCCAAATTCAGCAAGTGTGAGTTTTGGCTGAAGGAAGTTGGATTCCTCGGACATGTTATATCCGGAGAAGGAATAGCAGTAGACCCCGCCAAAGTTGACACAGTAACAAGTTGGGAATCACCCACGTCAGTTGGAGAGATCCGGAGTTTTCTTGGACTTGCAGGATACTACCGGAGGTTCATTGAGAATTTCTCAAAGATTGCAAAACCCATGACTGAGCTATTGAAGAAGGACACCAAATTCAATTGGACTGAGGAATGTGAAGCTAGTTTCCAAGAGTTGAAGAAATGATTGGTTACATCTCCAGTGTTGATTCTGCCAGACCAACGCAAGGATTATGAAGTTTATTGTGACGCTTCACGTCGAGGACTTGGAGCAGTGCTTATGCAGGAAGGAAGAGTTGTTTCATATGCTTCACGACAACTTAAACCCCATGAGAAGAATTATGCCACGCATGATTTGGAATTAGCAGCCGTAGTGCATGCGTTGAAGACATGGAGACATTTTCTCATCGGAAACCATTGTGAGGTGTACACGGATCACAAGAGTTTGAAGTACATTTTCACGCAGAAGGAGTTGAATCTCAGGCAGAGGAGATGGTTGGAGCTCATTAAGGATTATGATATGAGATTGCATTATCACCCAGGGAAGGCTAACATAGTAGCAGATGCGTTGAGCCGCAAGAGCCATGTCAACACACTCATGACAGGAGAGTTACCCCAGGAGTTAGCCAAGGATCTTCGCGAGCTATGTTTGGAGATAGTTCCAAGAGGCTATTTAGCAACGTTGGAGATTCAGTCTACCCTGATGGAAAAGATCAGAGAAGCTCAGAAGACAGACAAGGAAATTAACGAGATAAAGGAAAAGATGAGCAAAGGAAAAGCCAAGGGATTTCGTGAGGATGAGCACGATACCTTATGGTTTGAGGACCGCGTTTATGTGCCCAATGATCCGGAGATCAGGAAGTTGATCTTGCAAGAGGTCCATGATTCACCGTACTCAATTCACCCAGGAAATACCAAGATGTATTTGGATTTGAAGGATACTTTCTGGTGGACCGGTATGAAGAAGGATATTGCGGAGTATGTAGCAGTTTGTGATGTATGTCAGAGAGTGAAGGCAGAACATCAGAAGCCAGCAGGATTGCTACAACCATTGCCGATACCCGAATGGAAGTGGGATAAACTAAGCATGGATTTTATCACGGGATTGCCCAGGACTCGTTCAGGCTATGACTCAATATGGGTTGTAGTCGATCGTTTGACGAAAGTAGCTCATTTCATCCCAGTGAAGACCACCTACAACAGTGCTAAGTTGGCAAAGATATACATGACCAGAATCGTATGTTTGCATGGAGTTCCGAGGACCATTGTATCAGATAGAGGAACCCAGTTTACCTCGAAGTTTTGGAATCAGTTACATGAAACTTTGGGAACCAGGCTAGAATTCAGTACAACCTTTCACCCACAGACAGATGGACAGACCGAGAGAGTCAATCAGATTTTGGAAGACATGTTGAGAGCTTGTGCGCTAGATTATGGATCTAGTTGGGACGACAATTTGCCATATGCAGAGTTTTCTTACAACAACAGTTATCAAACCAGTTTGAAGATGGCCCCTTCGAAGCTTTGTACGGAAGGAGGTGTAGAACACCATTGTTATGGGACGAAGTTGGAGACCGTCAGTTGTTTGGACCAGATTTGATTAAAGAGTCTGAACAGAAAGTGAGGTTGATTCGCGATAGGCTCAAGGTAGCCCAGTCCAGGCAGAAGAGTTATGCGGATTCTAAACGTAAGGAGACAGTTCACGAAGTCGGAGACAGAGTTTATCTTCGAGTATCACCACTTCGAGGAGTGAAGCGCTTTGGAGTTAAGGGAAAGTTAGCGCCCCGTTTTGTAGGACCATACAGAGTTTTGGAGCGTATGGGAGAAGTTGCTTACAAGCTGGAATTGCCTGAAGGATTGTCAGGAGTTCATGATGTATTTCACGTTTCCCAGTTGAAGAAGTGCCACGCAGAGATGGCTGAGATACCACTGAGAGATACAGTGCCACTGGAAGCGATTCAGTTGGAAAGTGATTTGACCTATGAGGAGAAACCAGTTAAGATTCTTGAGTATGCCAGCCGAGTCACCCGCAGCAAGGTTATCAAGTTCTACAAAGTTCAGTGGAGTCACCACACTGAGGATGAAGCCACCTGGGAGCGAGAGGAAGATCTACGGAAGAACCACTCTCACCTATTTTCTAGCCAACCCGAATCTCGAGGGCGAGATTCATCTTAAGGGGGTAGGTTTGTAACATCCCAAATTTTCAATTTGGAATGTTATACATTAGATCATCATTGCATATCATATTTTATTGCATTTTCGGTTTGATCATAGAAATTCTACGCAACTCAAGGACCCACGGAGAGAGTTGGGGATTTCGTTATTTTCGTATTTGAGATTTATCAAATTTTGAAAATAGGATCATTTGGTTTTATTTATTTTATCCTCAATTATTTCAATTATAAAAATATGAGAGAGGGAATAAAATGACTTTCCCAAAATATAGGAATATTGAAGATTTAATAAAAAAATCAAATAAGATTTTATTTCGGAGTTTTCGGATATTTTATTTGAATTTAGGAAAAATGTGCGTTTTTCAAAATTGCATTTAGGCCCCAAATAAATGTTCATCTTGTCCATCTTAATTTTAGAAGCCGGGGAAAATTTATTTCGGAATTTTTGGAGTCCGTTTGGTATTTCTTTTAATTGTTTTTTCTGCACGTAATTATTTAAAAAAAAGAAACCGACTATGGGCCGTAACCGGTCAGGACTCCGCCTGACCGGGGCTTTATATAGCGCTGAGCCGGCCCAGCCCGAGGCCAAACCCTAGCCGCCTCGAGCCCCGCGCTGCCCCAGCCCAACCCCGCCGCCGCCGCCGCCGCCAGCCGCCGCGTCGCCTCGCCGCCGTCGCGCCGCCTCGCTGCCGCCCCGCCGACGCTGCCGCCGCCGCCGCCGTCGTCGCCGCCGCCGCCCCTCGCCGTCCCGCCGCCGCCGCCCGACCTCGTCGCCGGAGCCGCCGCCTCGCCGGAGCCGGAGGTAGCCGCCGGTTTTCTCGCGAAAAACCATTCGGTTTTTCCGCGGTTTTTCGTCGGTTTTTTTAGATCGTTTTTTTTTCGGTTTAGGTTAATTAGCGAGCGTTCGCTCGGTCGTTCGTTTTATTGAACGCGTTCGTCGTTTAGATCCAGTGAACGAACGTTCGTTCGTTAATCTGTTCGACGTTTTTCTTTTCTCGGATTTATTCCGCGATTTTTCTGATCGCGATTTCTGATCAGATTTTCGAACTAGTATAACTTTTCGTTCGTTTATCGGAATCAGGCGATTCAAGAGCCTAGAGTTTCGTCTCGAAATTCTCTTTCCGTTTAACCAACTCAAACAAGTTTTCTGTTTCTATAAAATTTGACCTAGGTCCAGATTAGTAAACGAAGTTTGTTTCTTTCGCCGTTTGACTTTCGTTGCTTCGTTCGATTTGATTCTTTTTGCAAACCGAGGTTCTTAAGTTGAACTTTCTGGTTAGTTCTCTTATTTGAGTTTTACCCGTGCATTAGATGAGTACTTATTGTTTGCTTGTTTGTTTAGGATAGAGTACCCGGAGTGCGCCGCTTGCTACTTCGAATCGCTAGGTTTTGCGGATCATCAGCAAAGCAAGTAACACTTTGATCATACCCCTTTTATTACCCAGTTTTATTGCATTAGATCAATCCTCAACATTGCATGATTAGGATCTAATTAAATTGTGGGTATTGGGAAGTAGAAGAGGTAGTACCTATCACCTGTTTCATTATCAAACCTTTGGGAGTTACTTCTACGTTTGCTTATATTGCTATGCTATGCTTGTAGACGTGGATTGGGTTTGAGAGATATTCACGACAGATGTGAGATTTTTAATTAATGGTTTACTTAAGGTGGCAACTAAAACTCACATCTGGGTGGATTGAGGTACCTGGGTATTCCAGGATTGCCTGTTTTTCTTTTTGGACCGCCACCCAGGTTCAAAGGGATCATGAGATTATTCATGCTAGAAACTTCCGTGTGCAGCCACAAGCTATTATGGGCTCTAGCATAGTTGATTAAGTTGTGTGAACTCTTACAGTGGTAGACTAGCAGATGTAGGGGATGTAGGTGTACCGGTCTACCCATCGTAAGGTGCTAACGCTTCTGAAAGACTGTGTCTCGGTCATCCGTTTCTCAAACATCATGTGCGAGAATCAAGCGGAGGCGATCGAGTCTTGTGGGGAAAAGTGCGCAAACCTCTGCAGAGTGTACAATCTAATCATGGTTAGCCGTGTCCCCGGTTATGGACATCTTGAGTATCTAGTACTTGGATTATCATGTGAATCTCATCATGTTACTTTAATTAATCTTGTTGGGTTAATGATGATACTTAATTGGGATTGAGATGCTGTCAACCATCTCAATGTTTAACAACCACCATGATAGTTAAATAAAATTTATTCCTTTGTAGTAGGGAAAAACTGGCTTTTCGCAAAACTGTAACCATAGAGCTTTCTACCAGCCATATATGCATGTAGTATAGCATTATTATGTTCATTATTCTCTATGTGTTACATTGCCAGCATATTCCATGTGCTGACACGTTTCCGGGCTGCAACGTTTCATGTTGCAGACTTTTCAGACGACGAGTAAGGTGCCTTAGGTCGTGGTCTTATACTCAGTGATGCCGTTGGAGTTGATGGACTCACTATTCTTCCAAGTCTTCCGCTGTTATCATATTAGATGGCCTTAAGCCATATTTATCATACTTATTCTCTTTTGAGATATTCGTTGTAATAAGTGTGTGATTGCTACTCTGTTATAAATCCTCCATTTGTACTGTGCGTGTCAGCATTACTGATCCAGGGATGACACTGGTGCACAGCAGGACAGACTGTTTGAGGTCTGGTCGCTACATTATGCATTAGAGACAGCTGCATTCACGTTAAATAGGGCACCGTCTAAAAATCCGTTGAGACGACACCGTATGAACTGTGGTTTGGCAAGAAACCTAATCTGCCGTTTCTTAAAGTTTGGGGTTGCGATGCTTATGTGAAAAAAAATTCAGCTTGACAAGCTCAAACCCAAATCGTAGAAGTGCGTCTTCATAGGATACCCAAAATAAACTATTGGGTACTCCTTCTATCAAAGATCCGAAGGCAAGATCTTTTTTGCTAAGAGTGGATCCTTTCTAGAGAAGGAGTCTCTCGAAAGAAATGAGTGGGAGGAAAGTAGAACTTGATGAGGTAATTGTACCTTCTCTCGAATTGGAAAGTAGCTCATCACTAAAATCAGTTCCAGTGATGCCTACACCAATTAGTGAGGAAGTTAATGATGATGATCATGAAACTTCAGATCAAGTTACTACCAAACCTCATAGGTCAACCAGAGTACGATCCGCACCAGAGTGGTACGGTAATCATGTTCTGGAAGTCATGTTACTAGACCATGACGAACCTGCGAACTATGAGGAAGCGATGATGAGCCCAGATTCCGTGAAATGGCTTGAGGCCATGAAATCTGAGATGGGGTCCATATATAAGAACAAAGTATGGACTTTGATTGACTTGCCCGATGATCGGCGAGCCATTGAGAATAAATGGATCTTCAAGAGGAAGACGTACGCTGATAGTAGTGTTACTATCTACAAAGCTCGACTTGTCGAAAAGGGTCTTTGACAAATTCAAGATGTTGACTACGATGAGATTTTCTCACTCGTATCGATGCTTAAAGTCTGTCCGAATCATGTTAGCAATTGACACATTTTATGAAATCTGACAAATGGATATCAAAACTGCATTCCTTAATGGATTTATTAAAGAAGAGTTGTATATGATACAACCAGAAGGTTTTGTCAATCCTAAAGGTGCTAACAAAATGTGCAAGCTCCAGCGATCCATCTATGGACTGGTGCAAGCATCTCGGAGTTGGAATATACGCTTTGATAAGTTGATCAAAGCAAATAGTTTTATACAGACTTGCGGTGAAGCCTGTATTTACAAGAAAGTGAGTGGGAGCACTACAGCCTTTCTGATAAGTATATGTGAATGACATATTGTTGATCGGAAATGATGTAGAATTTTCCGCAAAGCATAAAGGAGTGTTTCAAAGAAAGACCTCGGTGAAACTGCTTACATATTGGGCATTGATACGTCTCCTACGTATCTATATTTTTTGATTGTTCCAAGCTATTATATTATCCATCTTGGATGTTTTATATGCTGTGTTATATGATTTTTGGGACTAACCTATTAACCTAGAGCCCAGTGCCAGTTTCTGTTTTTTTCCTTGTTTTTGAGTTTTACAAAAAAGGAATACCAAACGGAGTCCAATTGACCTACCAATTTTTGTGGATTTTTTATGGATCAAAAGAAGCCCCTGAAGTAAAAGAGTTGGTCCAGAAGAGTCCCGAGCCATCCATGAGGGTGGAGGGCGCCCCCTGCCTCATGGATGACTGGGAGACCCCCCTGACTTGTTCCCGACGCCAAAAATTCCTATAAATACAGAAACCCCCAGAAAGAAACCTAGATCAGGAGTTCCGCCGCGGCAAGCCTCTGTAGCCACCAAAAACCAATCGGGACCCTGTTCTGGCACCCTGCCGGAGGGGGGAATCATCACCGGTGGCCATCTTCATCATCCCGGCGCTCTCCATGACGAGGAGGGAGTAGTTCACCCTCGGGGCTGAGGGTATGTACCAGTAGCTATGTGTTTGATCTCTCTCTCTCTCTCTCTCTCTCTCTCTCTCTCTCGTGTTCTTGATATGGCACGATCTTGATGTATCGCGAGCTTTGCTATTATAGTTGGATCTTATGATGCTTCTCCCCCTCTATCTTCTTGTAATGGATTGAGTTTTCCCTTTGAACTTATCTTATCGGATTGAGTCTTTAAGGATTTGAGAACACTTGATGTATGTCTTGCATGGGATACCGTGGTGACAATGGGATATTCTATTGATCCACTTGATGTATGTTTTGGTGATCAACTTGCGGGTTCCGTGACCTTGGGAATCTATGCATAGGGGTTGGCACACGTTTTCGTCTTCACTCTCCGGTAGAAACTTTGGGGCACTCTTTGAAGTTCTTTGTGTTGGTTGAATAGATGAATCTGAGATTGTGTGATGCATATCATATAATCATACCCGCGGATACTTGTGGTGACATTGGAGTATCTAGGTGACATTAGGGTTTTGGTTGATATGTGTCTTAAGGTGTCATTTTACTACGAACTCTAGGCTGTTTGTGACACTTATAGGAATAGCCCAATGGATAGATCGGAAAGAATAACTTTGAGGTGGTTTCGTACCCTACAATAATCTCTTCGTTTGTTCTCCGCTATTAGTGACTTTGGAGAGACTCTTTGTTGCATGTTGAGGGATTGTTATATGATCCAATTATGTTATTATTGTTGAGAGAACTTGCACTAGTGAAAGTATGAACCCTAGGCCTTGTTTCGAAGCATTGCAATACCGTTTGTGCTCACTTTTATCATTAGTTACCTGCGGTAGTTATATTTTCAGATTACAAAAACCTATATATACCATCCATATTGCACTTATATCACCATCTCTTCGCCGAACTAGTGCACCTATACAATTTACCATTGTATTGGGTGTGTTGGGGACACAAGAGACTCTTTGTTATTTGGTTGCAGGGTTGTTTGAGAGAGACCATCTTCATCCTACGCCTCCCAAGGATTGATAAAACTTAGGTCATCCACTTGAGGGAAATTTGCTACTGTCCTACAAACCTCTGCACTTGAAGGCCCAAAAACGTCTACAAGAAGAAGGTCGCGTAGTAGACATCAAGCTCTTTTCTGGTGCCGTTGCCGAGGAGGTTAGTGCTTGAAGGTATATCTTTAGATCTTGCAATCGAATCTTTTTGTTTCTTGTTTTATCACTAGTTTAGTCTATAAAAGAAAACTACAAAAAATATTGAAACTGAGGTTGCCTCATATGCTTCATCTTTTTAATGTCTTCCGTGAAAATAAGGATTCCGATAATTGTGCCAAAGTTTTAGAAGAAGAATGCAATAAAATGTTTGCCATACAATCTTTGAATGATGAGCATGATTGCAATGTTGTTAGTCTGAACTCTTTGAATATCCATAGTACTAATGATGATTGCACTAGTAATGATAAAAAGTTCTCTTATAAGCATGTCAATTTTTGTGGAGTGCATAGAGCTTGCAAGCACACACGAAATAGGTAAGATAGATTTTGCAAGAGGCATGAGTATTTAGAAACTAAATGGTTGCAAGAGAGGCTAGATGCTTGTGCTGAAAATTTAAAATTTCTTTGCCATCCTTGTGAACTTTGCAATGAACGTGATCATTTAAATCTCCAATGCAAATTGTTTCATGATTGAATCGTGTCCAAAAATTGTGATGACTTGATTTCCCTTGCGCATCATAATGAACTTAGTTTGCTTGTGGGTTATGAACAAATGAAACGTATAAGTAATGATCTTCCAGAATTTGTCCTGGATAAAGTTCTTGATTTTGATCTAGAAGAAATTTTTATGTATTGTGCGGTGAATTGCATTGAAAATCCTTATATTGCCAATTACATAAAGACAAGAAAACAAATAGAATATGAAGAGAATACTAATGAAAGGGAAGAGACTTCCCAATATCCTCCTATTATTTCTTATGATGAATCAAGTAACGAGGAGGAGCCTTCTATTCAACCAATCTCATTAATAAGGAGCTCCAAAAAGAGGATTAAACCCACATATAATGTGAAGAAGAAAAATAAAAGATGGAGAAGCAAAGGTAAAAAGGCATCCCTCCCAAATGATGTTGCTCCTATTACTCAATGTGATGATGATAATTGCTATACTATTGGTGCTATCCATACTATTAATGATGAGAGTGATTATGCTTATGATATGCAAAGGCCCAAGCTTGGGGATGCTATGTTTGATGAAGATGATATTTTTAGTCCCCCAAGTTCTGATGAGCAAATTTATTATGATGATAGCATGCCTCCTATTTATGATGATTATATTGATGAAAGTGGGTTTGGAAGAGTGTAAACTTTAGGAAGTAATGATCCCACTATTTTGGAGGGTGTTGAATCTTATTGTGACAATTATGAAAGTGGATTTGGAGAGGTCATGACTTTATTTAGTAATGATTCCACTATCTTGGAAGAGGTTTCAATTGATTATGATGAGAACAAAGTTGCTACTTAAGATGATTATTGTGATGATACTTATGTTATAAAAATTAGTGATGATTATATTTACAAAACTTGTCATGATTATGATTACCCTTTTTCTGAACATTATTCTTAATGTGGAAACAATTTATAGTATTCGAGTTTTTTATGATATTCCCACTATTCCGAATGAGAAGAAATTTGCTTATGTGGAGAGTAATAAAATTTCTTTGCTTGTCGATCATGAAAAGAATGCTTTATGTGATAGTTATATTGTTGAATTCATTCATGATGCTACTGAAATTTATTATGAGGGAGGAATATATGCTTGTAGGAATTGCAATAATATCAAGTTTCCTCTTTATGTGTTGAAAATCTTGAAGATTTGCTTGTTTTACCTTCCTATGCTAGTTGTTTCTTGTTCCCATAAGTTGTTTGCTCACAAAATCCCTATGCATAGGAACTGGGTTAGACTTAAATGTGCTAGTCATATTCTTCATGATGCTCTCTTTGTGTTTCAATTGTTATCTCTTATGTGAACATCATTGAAATCATCATGCCTAGCTAAAAAGGCATTAAAGAAAAGCGCTTGTTGGGAGACAACCCAATATTTACCCTTACTGTTTTTGTGTGTTCACATGATTAAGATACTGTAGTAATCATGTTTTATAGCTTTTGTTTCAATAAAGTGCGAAGTAAGACATTTAGGATAGCTTATGGTGATAGTTGTGTTGATCTTGCTGAAAATCAGAAACTTCTGCGCTCAGTAAATTAGTTTTGATAATTCACAGAAACGTGATTTTGATCTGATTATTTTTGCTATGGATTGGTAAACAAATTGCTCAGGTTTTCCTAATTTTGATGGATTTTTGGAGTTACATAAGTATTAGAGAGTTACAGATTACTACAGACTGTTCTGTTTTTGATAGATTCTGTTTTCTATGTGTTGTTTGCTTATTTTGATGAATCTATGAGTAGTATCGCAGGGTATGAACCATAGAGAAGTTGAAATAAAGTAGATATTACACCAATATAAAGAAGGAATGAGTTCACAACAGTACCAAAAGTGGTGATTTATTTTCTTGTACTAATGGAGCTTACGAGTTTTCTGTTGAGTTTTGTGTTGTGAAGTTTTCAAGTTTTGGGTAAAGATTCGATGGACTATGGAATAAGGAGTGGAAAGAGCCTAAACTTGGGGATGCCCAAGGCACCCCAAGGTAATATTCAAGTACAACCAAGAGCCTAAGCTTGGGGATGCCACGCATGGCATCCCCTCTTTCGTCTTCGTTCATCGGTAACTTTACTTGGAGCTATATTTTTATTCACCACATGATATGTGTTTTGCTTGGAGCGTCATTTTGTTTTATTTTGTTTTGCTTGCTGTTTGAATAATATCCCGAGATTTGAAATTCTTAAATGTTAGAGAGTCTTCACATAGTTGTATAATTATTCGACTACTCATTGATCTTCACTTATATCTTTCGGAGTAGTTTGTCATTTGCTCTAGTGCTTCACTTATATCCTAATCTGATGGGCATCCAAGAGGGATATAATAAAAACTTTCATATAAAGTGCATTGAATACTATGAGAAGTTTGATTCCTTATGATTGTTTTGAGATATTAAGATGGTGATATTAGAGTCATGCTCGTGGAGTAGTTGCGAATTTTAGAGATACTTGTGTTGAAGTTTGTGATTCCCGTAGCATGCACGTATGGTGAACCGTTATGTGATGAAGTCGGAGGATGATTTATTTTTTGATTGTCTTCCTGTGTGGAGGTTGGGATCGCGCGATGGTTAACTCCTACCAACCCTTCCCCTAGGAGCATGCATGTAGTACTTTGTTTCAATGACTAATACTCCCTCCGTCCCATAATATAAGAGCGTTTTTTACACTAGTCTAGTGTAAAAAACGCTCTTATATTATGGGACAGAGGGAGTAGATTTTTGCAATAAGTTTGTGAGTTCTTTATGACTAATGTTGAGTCCATGGATTATACACACTCTCAACCTTCCACCATTGCTAGCCTCTATTGTGCCACGCAACTTTCGCCGGTACCATACACCCACCATACCTTCCTCAAAACAGCCACCATACCTACCTATTATGGCATATTCCATATCCATTCCGAGATATATTTCCATGCAACTTTCCACCGTTCCGTTTATTATGAGACGCTTCATCATTGTCATATTGCTTTGCATGATCATGTAGTTGACATCGTATTTGTGGCAAATCCACCTTTCATAATTCTTTCATACATGTCACTCTTGATTCATTGCACCTCCCGGTACACCGCCGGAGGCATTCATATAGAGTCATATTTTGTTCTAAGTATCGAGTTGTAATTCTTGAGTTGTAAGTAAATAAAAGTGTGATGGTCTTCATTGTTATAGCATTGTCCTAGTGAGGAAAGGATGATGGAGACTATGATTCCCCCACAAGTCGGGATGAGACTTCGGACAAAAAATAAAAAAAGAAAAAGAAAAAAAGAGGCCATAAAAAAAGAGAAATGGCCCAAATAAAAAAATGAGAGAAAAAGAGAGAAGGGGCAATGCTACTATCCTTTTACCACACTTGTGCTTCAAAGTAGCACCATGATCTTCCTAATAGAGAGTCTCGTGTGTTGTCACTTTCATATACTAGTGGGAATTTTCCATTATAGAACTTGGCTTGTATATTCCAACGATGGGCTTCCTCAAATGCCCTAGGTCTTCATGAGCAAGCAAGTTGGATGCAGACCCACTTAGTTTCTTTTTGAGCTTTCATACACTTATAGCTCTAGTGCATCTGTTGCATGGCAATCCCTACTCACTCACATTGATATCTATTGACGGGCATCTCCATATCCCGTTGATACACCTAGTTGATGTGAGACTATCTCCTTCTTTTTGTCTTCTCCACAACCACCATTCAATTCCACCTATAGTGCTATGTCCATGGCTCACGCTCATGTATTGCGTGAAGATTGAAAAAGTTTGAGAACATAAAAAGTATGAAACAATTGCTTGGCTTGTCATCGAGGTTGTGAATGATTTAAATATTTTGTGTGATGAAGATAGAGCATAGCCAGACTATATGATTTTGTAGGGATAGCTTCTTTGGCCATGTTATTTTGGGAAGACATAATTGCTTTGTTAGTATGCTTGAAGTATCATTTTTTTATGTCAATATTAAACTTTTGTTTTGAATCTTATGGATCTTAATATTCTTGCCACAATAGAGAAGATTACATTTATAAATATGTTAGGTAGCATTCCACATCAAAAATCCTGTTTTTATCATTTACCTACTCAAGGAGGAGCAGGAATTAAGCTTGGGGATGCTTGATACTTCTCCAACGTATCTATAATTTTTGATTGTTCCATGCTATTATATTATCCATCTTGGATGTTTTATATGCATTTATATGCCGTTTTATATGATTTTTGGGACTAACCTATTAATTTAGAGCCCAGTGTCAGTTTCTGTTTATTCTTTGTTTTTGAGTTTTACAGAAAAGGAATACCAAACGGAGTCCAATTGACCTGCCAATTTTTGTGGATTTTTTATGGACCAAAAGAAGCCCCCGAAGTAAAAGAGTTGGCTCAGAAGAGTCCCGAGCCATCCACGAGGGTGGAGGGCGCGCCCTACCCCCTTGGGCGCGCCCCCTGACTTGTTCCCGACGCCAAAAATTCCTATAAATACAAAAACCCCCAGAAAGAAACCTAGATCGGGAGTTCCACCGTCGCAAGCCTCTGTAGCCACCAAAACCTAATCGGGACCATGTTCCGGCACCCTACCGGAGGGGGGAATCATCACCGGTGGCCATCTTCATCATCCCGGCACTCTCCATGACGAGGAGGGAGTAGGTCACCCTCGGGGCTGAGGGTATGTACCAGTAGCTATGTGTTTGATCTCTCCCTCTCGTGTTCTTGATATGGCACGATGTTGATGTATCGCGAGCTTTGCTATTATAGTTGGATCTTATGATGCTTCTCCCCCTCTATCTTCTTGTAATGGATTGAGTTTTCCCTTTGAAGTTATCTTATCGGATTGAGTCTTTAAGGATTTGAGAACACTTCATGTATGTCTTGCATGGGATACCCGTGGTGACAATGGGGTATTCTATTGATCCACTTGATGTATGTTTTGGTGATCAATTTGCGGGTTCCGTGACCTTGGGAATCTATGCATAGGGGTTGGCACACGTTTTCGTCTTGACCCCCCGGTAGAAACTTTGGGGGACTCTTTGAAGTTCTTTGTGTTGGTTGAATAGATGAATCTGAGATTGTGTGATGCATATCGTATAATCATACCCGCTGATACTTGTGGTGACATTGGAGTATCTAGGTGACATTAGGGTTTTGGTTGATATGTGTATTAAGGTGTTATTTTACTATGAACTCTAGGCTGTTTGTGACACTTATAGGAATAGCCCAATGGATTGATCGGAAAGAATAACTTTGAGGTGTTTTCGTACCCTACAATAATCTCTTCGTTTGTTCTCCGCTATTAGTGACTTTGGAGAGACTCTTTGTTGCATGTTGAGGGATTGTTATATGATCCAATTATGTTATTATTGTTGAGAGAACTTGCACTAGTGAAAAAGTATGAACCCTAGGCCATGTTTCGAAGCATTGCAATACCGTTTGTGCTCACTTTTATCATTAGTTACCTTGCTGTTTTTATATTTTCAGATTACAAAAACCTATATCTACCATCCATATTGCACTAATATCACCGTCTCTTCGCCGAACTAGTGCACCTATACAATTTACCATTGTATTGGGTGTGTTGGGGACACAAAAGACTCTTTGTTATTTGGTTGCAGGGTTGTTTGAGAGAGACTATCTTCATGCTACGCCTCCCACGGATTGATAAACCTTAGGTCATCCACTTGAGGGAAATTTGCTACTGTCCTACAAACCTCTACACTTGGAGGGCCAAAAACGTCTACAAGAAGAAGGTCGCGCAGTAGACATCAAGCTCTTTTCTGGCGCCGTTGCCGGGGACTTTAGTGCTTGAAGGTATATCTTTAGATCTTGCAATCGAATCTTTTTGTTTCTTGTTTTATCACTAGTTTAGTCTATAAAAGAAAACTACAAAAAAAATTGAAAGTGAGGTTGCCTCATATGCTTCATCTTTTTAATGTCTTCCGCGAAAATAAGGATTCCGATAATTGTGCCAAACGGTTAGAAGAAGAATGCAATAAAATGTTTGGCATACAATCTTTGAATGATGAGCATGATTGCAATGTTGTTAGTATGAACTCTTTGAATATCCGTAGTACTAATGATGATTGCACTAGTAATGATAAAAATGTCTTTTATAAGCATGTCAATTTTTGTGGAGTGCATAGAGCTTGCAAGCACACACCAAATAGGGAAGATAGATTTTGCAAGAGGCATAAGTATTTAGAAACTAAATGGTTGCAATAGAGGCTAGATGCTTGTGCTGAAAATTTAAAATTTCTTTGCCATCCTTGTGAACTTTGCAATGAACGTGATCATTTAAATCTGCAATGCAAATTGTTTCATGATCGAATCGTGTCCAAAAATTGTGAAGACTTGATTTCCCTTGCACATCATAATGAACTTAGTTTGCTTGTGGGTTATGAACAAATGAAACGTATAACTAATGATCTTCCAAAATTTGTTCTGGATAAAGTTCTTGATTTTGATCTAGAAGAAATTTTTATGTATTGTGCGGTGAATTGCATTGAAAATCCTTATATTGCCAATTACATAAAGACAAGAAAACAAATAGAAGATGAAGAGAATACTAATGAAAGGGAAGAGACTTCCCAATATCCTCCTATTATTTCTTATGATGAATCAGGTAACGAGGAGGAGCCTTCTATTCAACCAATCTCATTAATAAGGAGCTCCAAAAATAGGATTAAACCCACACACAATGTGAAGAAGAAAACGATGAGACGGAGAAGCAAAGGTAAAAAGGTATCCTTCCCAAATGATGTTGCTCCTATTACTCATTGTGATGATGATAATTGTTATACTATTGGTGCTATCCATACTATTAACGATGAGAGTGATTATGCTTATGATATGCAAAGGCCCAAGCTTGGGGATGCGATGTTTGGTGAAGATGATATTTTTAGTCCCCCAAGTTTTGATGAGCAAATTTATTATGATGATAGCACGCCTCCTATTTATGATGATTATATTGATGAAAGTGGGTTTGGAAGAGTGTCAACATTAGGAAGTAATGATCCCACTATTTTGGAGGATGTTGAATCTTATTGTGACAATTATGAAAGTGGAGGAGAGGTCATGATTTTATTTAGTAATGATTCCACTATCTTGGAAGAGGTTTCAATTGATTATGATGAGAACAAAGTTGCTACTTATGATGATTATTGTGATGATACTTATGTTATAAAAATTAGTGATGATTATATTTACAAAACTTGTCATGATTATGATTACCCTTTTTCTGAACATTATTCTTTTAATGTGGAAACAATTTATAGTATTCGAGTTTTTTATGATATTCCCACTATTCCGAATGAGAAGAAATTTGCTTGTGTGGAGAGTATAAAATTTCTATGCTTGTAGATCATGAAAAGAATGCTTTATGTGATAGTTATATTGTTTAATTCATTCATGATGGTACTGAAATTTATTATGAGGGAGGAATATATGCTTGTAGGAATTGCAATAATATCAAGTTTCCTCTCTATGTGTTGAAAATCTTGAAGATTTGCTTGTTTTACCTTCCTATGCTAGTTGTTTCTTGTTCCCATAAGTTGTTTGCTCAAAAAATCCCTATGCATAGGAAGTGGGTTAGACTTAAATGTGCTAGTCATATTCTTCATGATGCTCTATTTGTGTTTCAATTCTTATCTTTTATGTGAACATCATTGAAATCATCATGCCTAGCTAAAAAGGCATTAAAGAAAAGCGCTTGTTGGGAGACAACCCAATATTTACCTTTACTGTTTTTGTGTGTTCACATGATTAAGATACTGTAGTAATCATGTTTTATAGCTTTTGTTTCAATAAAGTGCGAAGTAAGACCTTTAGGATAGCTTACGGTGATAGTTGTGTTGATCGTGCTGAAAATCAGAAACTTCTGCGCTCAGTAAATTAGTTTTGATAATTCACAGAAACATGATTTTGATCTGATTCGTTTTGCTATGGATTGGTACACAAATTGCTTAGGTTTTCCTAATTTGGATGGATTTTTGGAGTTACATAAGTATTCGACAGTTACAGATTACTACAGACTGTTCTGTTTTTGACAGATTCTGTTTTCTATGTGTTGTTTGCTTATTTTGATGAATCTATGAGTAGTATCGGAGGGTATGAACCATAGAGAAGTTGGAATACAGTAGATATTACACCAATTTTAAAAAGGAATGAGTTCACAATAGTACGAAAAGTGGTGATTTATTTTCTTATACTAACGGAGCTTACGAGTTTTCTGTTGAGTTTTGTGTTGTGAAGTTTTCAAGTTTTGGGTAAAGATTCGATGGACTATGGAATAAGGAGTGGAAAGAGCCTAAACTTGGGGATGCCCAAGGCACCCCAAGGTAATATTCAAGGACAACCAAGAGCCTAAGCTTGGGGATGCCCCGGATGGCATCCCCTCTTTCGACTTCGTTCATCGGTAACTTTACTTGGAGCTATATTTTTATTCACCACATGATATGTGTTTTGCTTGGAGCATCATTTTGTTTTTCTTTGCTTACTGTTTGAATAATATACCGAGATCTAAAATTCTTAAATGTTAGAGAGTCTTCACATAGTTGCATAATTATTCGACTACTCATTGATCTTCACTTATATCTTTCGGAGTAGTTTGTCATTTGCTCTAGTGCTTCACTTATATCCTTTTAGAGCACGTCGGTGGTTTTATTTTGAAGAATTATATGAACTATCATTCTTCACTTATATTTTTTTGAGAGTCTTAAACAACATGGTAATTTTCTTAGGTTATGAAATTAGTCCTAATATGATGGGCATCCTAGAGGGATATAATAAAAACATTCATATAAAGTGCATTGAATACTATGAGAAGTTTGATTCCTTATGATTGTTTTGAGATATGAAGATGGTGATATTAGAGTCATGCTAGTGGAGTAGTTGTGAATTTTAGAGATACTTGTGTTAAAGTTTGTGATTCCCGTAGCATGCACGTATGGTGAACCGTTATGTGATGAAGTCGGAGCATGACTTATTTTTTGATTGTCTTCCTGTGTGGAGGTCGGGATCGCGCGATGGTTAACTCCTACCAACCCTTCCCCTAAGAGCATGCGTGTAGTACTTTGTTTCGATGACTAATAGATTTTTGCAACAACTGTGTGAGTTCTTTATGACTAATGTTGAGTCCATGGATTATACGCACTCTCACCCTTCCACCATTGCTAGCCTCTCGTGTGCCGCGCAAATTTCGCCGGTACCATACACCCACCATACCTTCCTCAAAACATCCACATACCTACCTATTATGGCATATTCCATAGCCATTCTGAGATATATTGCCATGCAACTTTCCACCGTTCCGTTTATTATGACAAGCTTCATCATTGGCATATTTTTTGCATGATCATGTAGTTGACATCGTATTTGTGGCAAAGCCATCTTTCATAATTCTTTCATACATGTCACTCTTGATTCATTGCACATCCCGGTACACCGCCGGAGGCATTCATATAGAGTCATATTTTGTTCTAAGTATCGAGTTGTAATTCTTAAGTTGTAAGTAAATAAAAGTGTGATGATCTTCACTGTTAAAGCATTGTCCCAGTGAGGAAAGGATGATGGAGACTATGATTCCCCCACAAGTCGGGATGAGACTCCGGACGAAAAATAAAAAAAGAAAAAGAAAAAAAGAGGCCATAAAAAAGAGAGAAAAGGCCCAAATAAAAAATAAAAAATGAGAGAAAAAGAGAGAAGGGGCAATGCTACTATCCTTGTACCACACTTGTGCTTCAAAGTAGCACCATGATCTTCATAATAGAGAGTCTCATGTGTTGTCACTTTCATATACTAGTGGGAATTTTCCATTATAGAACTTGGCTTGTATATTCCAACGATGGGCTTCCTCAAATGCCCTAGGTCTTCATGAGCAAGCAAGTTGGATGCAGACCCACTTAGTTTCTTTTTGAGCTTTCATACACTTATAGCTCTAGTGCATCTGTTGCATGGCAATCCCTACTCACTCACATTGATATCTATTGATGGGCATCTCCATAGCCCATTGATACGCCTAGTTGATGTGAGACTATCTCCTTCTTTTTGTCTTCTCCACAACCACCATTCCATTCAACCTATAGTGCTATGTCCATGGCTCACGCTCATGTATTGCGTCAAGATTGTAAAAGTTTGAGAACATCATAAGCATGAAACAATTGCTTGGCTTGTCATCGGGGTTGTGCATGATTTAAATATTTTGTGTGATGAAGATAGAGCATAGCCAGACTATATGATTTTGTAGGGATAGCTTTCTTTGGCCATGTTATTTTGAGAAGACAAAATTGCTTTGTTAGTATGCTTGAAGTATTATTGTTTTTATGTCAATATTAAACTTTTGTTTTGAATCTTATGGATCTGAATATTCTTGCCACAATAGAGAAGATTACATTCATAAATATGTTAGGTAGCATTCCACATTAAAATTCTGTTTTTATCATTTACCTACTTGAGGACGAGCAGGAATTAAGCTTGGGGATGCTTGATACGTCTCCAACATATCTATAATTTTTGATTGTTCCATGCTATTATATTATCCATCTTCGATGTTTTATATGCATTTATATGCTGTTTTATATGATTTTGGGACTAACCTATTAACCAAGAGCCTAGTGCCAGTTTCTGTTTTTTCCTTGTTTTTGAGTTTTACAGAAAAGGAATACCAAACAGAGTCCAATTGACCTGCCAATTTTCGTGGATTTTTTATGGACCAAAAGAAGCCCCTGAAGTAAAAGAGTTGGGCAAGAAGAGTCCCGAGCCATCCACGAGGGTGGAGGGCGTGCCCCCCTGACTTGTTCCCGATGCTAAAAATTCCTATAAATACAGAAACCCCCAGAAAGAAACCTAGATCGGGAGTTCCGCCACCGCAAGCCTCTGCAGCCACAAAAAACCAATCGGGACCCTGTTCTGGCACCTTGCCGGAGGGGGGAATCATCACCGGTGGCCATCTTCATCATCCCGACGCTCTCCATGACGAGGAGGGAGTAGTTCACCCTCGGGGCTGAGGGTATGTACCAGTAGCTATGTTCTTGATCTCTCTCTCTCTCTCTCTCTCTCTCTCTCTCTCGTGTTCTCGATATGGCACGGTCTTGATGTATCGCGAGGTTTGCTATTATAGTTGGATCTTATGATGCTTCTCCCCCTCTATCTTCTTGTAATGGATTGAGTTTTCCCTTTGAAGTTATCTTATCAGATTGAGTCTTTAAGGATTTGAGAACACTTCATGTATGTCTTGCGTGGGATACACGTGGTGACAATGGGGTATTCTATTGATCAACTTGATGTATGTTTTGGTGATCAACTTGCGGGTTCCGTGACCTTGGGAATCTATGCATAGGGGTTGGCACACGTTTTCGTCTTGACTCTCCGGTAGAAACTTTGGGGCACTCTTTGAAGTTCTTTATTTTGGTTGAATAGATGAATCTGAGATTGTGTGATGCATATCGTATAATCGTACCCGCGGATACTTGTGGTGACATTGGAGTATCTAGGTGACATTAGGGTTTTGGTTGATATGTGTCTTAAGGTGTTATTTTACTACGAACTCTAGGGTTGTTTCTGACACTTATAGGAATAGCGCAATGGATTGATCGAAAAGATTAACTTTGAGGTGGTTTCGTACACTAGAATAATCTCTTTGTTTGTTCTCTGCTATTAGTGACTTTGGAGTGACTCTTTGTTGCATGTTGAGGGATTGTTATATGATCCAATTATGTTATTATTGTTTAGAGAATATGGACTAGTGAAAGTATGAACCCTAGGCCTTGTTTCGAAGCATTGCAATACCGTTTGTGCTCACTTTTATCATTAGTTACCTTGCTGTTTTTATATTTTCAGATTACAAAAACCTATATCTACCATCCATATTGCACTAGTATCACCATCTCTTCGCCGAACTAGTGCACATATACAATTTACCATTGTATTGGGTGTGTTGGGGACACAAGAGACTCTTTGTTATTTGGTTGCAGGGTTGTTTGAGAGAGACCATCTTCATCCTACGCCTCCCACGGATTGATAAACCTTAGGTCATCCACTTGAGGGAAATTTTCTACTATCCTACAAACCTCTGCACTTGGAGGCCCAACAACGTCTACAAGAAGAAGGTTGCGCAGTAGACATCAAGCTCTTTTCTGGCGCTGTTGCTGGGGAGGTTAGTGCTTGAAGGTATATCTTTAGATCTTGCAATCGAATCTTTTTGTTTCTTGTTTTATCACTAGTTTAGTCTATAAAACAAAACAAAAAAAATGGAATTGAGGTTTCCTCATATGCTTCATCTTTTTAATGTCTTCCGTGAAAATAAGGATTCCGATAATTGTGCCAAAGTGTTAGAAGAAGAATGCAATAAAATGTTTGGCATACAATCTTTGAATGATGAGCATGATTGCAATGTTGTTAGTATGAACTCTTTGAATATCCATAGTACTAATGATGATTGCACTAGTAATGATAAAAATGTCTCTTAGAAGCATGTCAATTTTTGTGGAGTGCATAGAGCTTGCAAGCACACACCAAATAGGGAAGATAGATTTTGCAAGAGGCATAAGTATTTAGAAACTAAATGGTTGCAAGAGAGGCTAGATGCTTGTTGTTGGGGAAACGACACCTATGGGATCACTGGAATCCCTTCTACGGTTGGCGGGCGTGGGGTTGTGCAAAGAGCGGGTCTGACAGGAAGCACAAAGATCGTTTACCCAGGTTCGGGCCACGAAGATGTGTAATACCCTAGTCCTGCTTTGGTGTGTGTATTTGAGTGTTCTTGAGCTAGCTACGTTGCGTGCGTAGCCCAAAAGATCTGAATCCTCCTCCTGGACGCCTCAGGCCTCCTTTTATAGACAAAAAGGGGTCGCCACAGTGGCACACAGGAGGTGGAAAGGTGTACAGTACGCAAGCTTATCGCTTTTCATTACGGGACAAGACGCATTTAATGTGCCCCTAGGTGTCCCGTTGCTTTACTGGGGATGGTAACGAGGCCCGTCCCGTCCGTCGCCGCCCCGCCTTGCCCCGACACGCGTCCAGGCCAACGATGCATGCAGCGCCATGTAGGCTGGCAGGCTGCTGAGATGGCGCGGTGGTAGGGTCTTCACGAAGATCTGCATGCCACCACGCTGGTGCTTGCTGAGCTGGTCCGGAAGCCGCACGTTGCCACGCAGGTGCCTGCCCAGCTGGTTGGGCTGGCAGCTGCATGGGAACAGAGGTGGAGTCTTGGCAGACACGGGCCTGGTTGTGGCCTCGCAGGTGTCTTCGGATAGGGCCTTGCCGCGGCATCGCGATCGTCCCCGGCAAGGATCTTGCCGGGGGTCTTGTGGATTTCCTCGGCTAGGATCCCGTCGAGGATCATCATCTTCTGGTCCTCATCCGATCTTGTATGCTTCTAATCTTCACAAAGATCTGCATGCCACCACGGAGGTGCCTCCCGAGCCTTGGTCCCAATGTGGTTGATGGTGTTGGAACCCTCGGGCTCAAGGGTGGCTCGCTCTGCTAGCATCGGGCAAGTTGCCCCGGCAAGGCTCTTGCCGGGGCCGCGGAGGCTGCCCCGGCAAGGATCTTGCCGGGGGAGTCCACCTCGCCCTTTTGCTCTTTGTGTCTCTGGTCTTGGCGTTGCTCTGGATGTCTTGTGCCTCCGGCTTCCCTCCTTTGCCCTCCTTAGTGTGGCCGTGGGCGCGGCTCCGACTGCCCGTGCACAAGTAAAGGGGTAAAAAGGAGAGCCCCTACTTTTGTACACCGACAGGAGCCCCCGGGCCTGGGCCACATATAAGCGCAACGCGTTGTTAGGCCAGGCCCAGAACGGTGCACGGCAGGCAGGACGGGATTTTACCGCAGTAATTTCTTCACTCGCTTGCGCTTCCCCACGACCCGCGTTGAATGCGCGTCATGGAAGGTCGTGCGCGACATGGGGGGCATTCATGGGGCGGCCGCTGCCCTCATGCGTCACATCGCAGTAAATGGAAAAGAGGCGGCCCGCGCCTTCCCCGTAAAAAGGAATAACCGCAGGCATGCTACTTATTTACCCCCTGTGCCTTCTCCAATCTCGGAACCACCGCCCCCTCCTTCTTCCTTCTCAAGCTCTCGCTTTCGCTTGCCGCCGCCGCGCCTTCGCTGTTCTTCATCCCTCGCCTCTCGCAGCCGCCATGGCACCCAAAACCAGCAAAGGCAAAAGGAGTGCCCAAGGAAGCCGGGGGGAATGAGCCACCGGAGAGCGAGTTGGCGGCGCGGCGGACGCATCTCGCCTACTTTCCCTCGGCAGTCGACACGGTCCACCTCTGGGACTACTTCAAGCCCCTGTGGGGGTGCAAGACGGGGGAGAGACGACGGGGCATCTGGCCACGCGCATCATCCCTGCTAATTTCACCGAGGCCGGCCCGAATCGGTACCCATTCTCCGTCGATTACTTTTCCTGCGGCCTCTGCCCCCCTTTCTCCGATTTCTTCAATGATGTCATGCACACATACGGCTTCCTCCTTCTGGATTTCACTCTGAATGCCGTGGTGTGCATGGCTCTTTTTGCCCATCTCCGCAAGAGCTTCGCCGGAGTGCTCCCCAACACAGCGCTCTTCCGCCACTATTTCTTTCCCCGTCTAAAAGGTAGGCGCCATCTCCGGCTGTGTCGCCTGGATCCCAATGACCTAGGGGAAAGGGACATATCCAGAGGGTGCCCGGAAGGAGAGGTGGGAGGAGTGGCGGGGCCGGTGGTGCTGGATTGAGGAGGAGGATCCACAGGAATTTTGCCGGGTTCGCCAGGCGCCACCGGTCCGCAGAGATGACTGGAGCAACGTCGATGCTGATGATGGGAAGCTCACAGTCGCCACCACCAGGATCCATTGCCTCACCGTTGCCGGGCTCACCCTGAAGATGATTGGGGCGGACTTCATCCACCGCTGAATCGCTCCTCTGCACAACAAGGGGAGGCCGGCCTGGCTTTTCAGGAATGCGGCCGACATCATGAGGCTTCACCCCAGTTTGAACCACAACTTCACGATGATGGGGCGCACCCACTTCTGCCAGTGGCTCTTTCAGCTCGACGTGAATTGTGACGGCAAGGTCGAGAGGTCCAGCAAGGCTGCGAAGGCCGGCAAGGTCGCCAAGGGGCCCTTGTTTGGGTTGCCGGCGGGGGTGGTCCCGCTGAGCAATAACTCGCGCCAAAGCGACATCATCGCCATGATGCCGGACTTCAATGCGCACGGCCTTGTCCCAAACTGGGCCGATCCGCCGGCGGATCAGGTGCAGGAGTTCTTCGATTCCTTGGCAGAGAGGTACGTCCACGATGAGCCGCTGCTCGTCCAGGACACCACTCAGGAAGAACTGGACTATATCACCGCCAGGGCGGCGGAGGCGGAGCTTGCCAAGGAGGCCGGCAGCGCTGGTGGCGTGGAGGACGAGGCCGCGGCAACCGCAGAGGAGAGTGAGCTCGCCCACTGGGCGGAACCCTCTCATTGAAGATGTGGTCGACGAGTCATCGGAGGAGGAGGTCGAGACTGTCGACCCTCCGGCCACGGGGAGAGGACGAGTCCTGCGGCGGGCCAGCTCCGGCGAGCCGGTCCGGCCCGGCAGGACCGCGCAAGGGCAGGAGGTCCACGGGGAGTCCGTGCGCCTGACGTGTGCCCATGTGTTAGCCCCGGGTATAAATACCTCCCTGTGTACTGCTTGTATGGTTCGAGCCAAGTGAATACAGAGTAAGAAAAAGGCCCCGGCGGCATGGAGGTGCTGCGCTGCGATTGAGGCCGTAGCGGTGCAGGGCAATAAGATGTGGCGGCGAGCCGGGCACGACCGGTGCGTGTTATGGGTGCACACTGGACGCGTCGGGCGCGTCGGGACCACTGGCGCGCGTACGAGCATGCGGTTGACGTCAGGAGGAGGCGTATGTCGCCGTTGTGCTCAAGTCCGTGCTCGAGTTCGGCTACATCCTTCTGGCGTTTGTCGCTGGTGGCTGGCATGGCGGACGCGGAGGCGGCGCGCGGTGAGTGTCTGGTGCGGTCGGGCTCGTCGGGTGCGTCGGGTGCGCGCGGGACGTGCGGGACGCACTGGTGCGGTCGGGCTCGTCGGGCGCGTCGGGTGTGCGCGGGACGTGCGGTGCGCAGAGGGATGCCAGGCATGTGTCGCCGGCGGAGAAGGAGCTCGGCGCATGTCGCCGGGGTCGTGACGGAGCACGGTGCGACCGGCGTTGATGCGCCGGGTCGGGTCCGCGGGCTGGGTCACGGCCGTGACGACGACAATGACAGGAGCTGCAACAACTCTGGTGATGGCGAGGTCATGGTTTAGTGGGAGATTGTTAGCAATAAACCATGCGTTGTGTGGTGTGCGTGGATGCGTTGGAGTTAGTCTGCAGCTTGCCGTGTATGTAGCGCGGGGGAGCTGCATGCAGTAGGCCATTGAGATCCGCTGAGGTAGCTGCGTCGTTGTGTTTGTGCGCGTCGTATGCGTGGCCTGGCCGAGCGGATCGTGGGCGCGTAGGTGCGCGCCATGTGCGAGCGGGCAGGAGTGGAGCGTGGCGTGTGTGTGTGCCCATGTGTTAGCCCCGGGTATAAATACCTCCCCGTGTACTGCTTGTATGGTTCGAGCCAAGTGAATACAGAGTAAGAAAAAGGCCCCGGCGTTTGTCGCCGGGGCGGGCGTCTGTCGCCGCGGGTGTTCATCGCCCGGCAAAATTCTTCTCCTCGTGTTCTTGTGATCGTTTGTCGATCCTTGGTTCCAACAGGGACAGGGAGACACTGGCCCAAAGGGTGGCAAAGAGAGACAGGGCCTCGTCGAGCGGCCAGCCCTCAGCGGGCACCTCAAGCATGCCACTGGTGGTGGAGAGCAGCCCGGAGAACAGCCCCCGGCGCAGCCCCCGCTTCAGCCCCCAGCGTAAGCCTACCACTCACTCCTCCATTGATGAGCCTTGGGGTGTGATTCTTTGATGCTGATCTCGCCGGGTTTCACAGGAGAAGAACGGCAGCAGGAGTGTAGGATCGAAAGTATGTCTAGAGGGGGGGTGATTAGACTACTTAACCAAATAAAAAATCTAGCCTTTTCCTAATTTGAAGTCTTGGCAGATTTTCGCAACTTAGCACAAATCAAGTAGTCAAACTACACATGCAGTTCTAAGAGTATAGCAGCGGAATGTAAAACAATTGCATATGAAGGTAAAGGGAGGAGTTTGGAGGGAGCAAACGCAATGTAGACACGGAGATTTTTTATCCGTCGTTCCGATAGGTGGTGCTATCGTACATCCACGTTGATGGAGACTTCAACCCACGAAGGGTAATGGTTGCGCGAGTCCACGGAGGGCTCCACCCACGAAGGGTCCATGAAGAATTAACCTTGTCTATCCCACCATGGCCATCGCCCATGAAGGACTTGCCTCACTAGGGTAGATCTTCACAAAGTAGGCGATCTCCTTGCCCGTACAAACTCCTTGGTTCAACTCCACAATCTTGACGGAGGCTCCCAAGTGACACCTAGCCAATCTGGGAGACACCACTCTCCAAAAGGTAATAGATGGTGTGTTGATGATTAACTCCTTGCTCTTGTGCTTCAAATGATAGTCTCCCCAACACTCAACTCTCTCTCATAGGATTGGATTTGGTGGAAAGATGATTTGAGTGGAAAGCAACTTGGGGAAGGCTAGAGATCAAGAATTATGAGGTTGGAATGGAATATCTTGGTCTCAACACAAGTGTAGGTGGTTCTCTCTCAGAAAATGTATGTTGGAAGTTTAGGCATGGATGGCTCTCTCCACGAATGAAGAGTGGGTGGAGGGGTATATATAGCCTCCACACAAAATCTAACCGTTACACACAAATCACCAAACTCGATGGGACCGAATTATAAAACTCGGTCAGACCGATTTAGTTCAAAATGTGAACGTTAGGATTTGCGGTGGGACCGACATGTCAACTCGGTGGGACCGATATCATTAGGGTTAGGGAATAACGTAATCTCGGTTGGACCAATTACTCAAACTCGGTTGGACCGACTTTGGTAATAGACAAACATAGAGTTGGTCAGGCAAACTCGGTGGGACCGATTCGCTCATCTCGGTGGGACCGAAGTGTTACGAAAAGGAAACAGAGAGTTTGCATTGCAATCTCGGTGGGACCGTTCGCTCATCTCGGTTAGACCGAAACGTTACGAAGGGAAACAGAGAGGTTGCAATCCCATCTAGGTGAGACAGAGATCCCTATTGGGGAAACCGAAAAGACTAGGGTTTCTGGCAGTGGCTATGTCAAATGAACTCGGTGGCGTCGGATGGATCAAATTGGTGGGGCCGAGTTTGACTTTTGGTTTTGGACATATGTGGATATGAGAAAATGGCTGAGGGCTTTGGAGCATATCACTAAGCACTTTGAGCAAGCAAGCCATTAAGCAACACCTCATCCCCTTTTAATAGTATTGGCTTTTCCTATGGACTCAATGTGATCTTGGATCACTAAAAGTAAAATGTAGAGTCTTCTGCTTTGAGCTTGAGCCAAACTTTTTGTCCTTAGCATTTTGAGGGGTCCACTTTCTAATCCATGCCATGCCAATCATTGAGCTTTCCTGAAATATTTATCTTGAAATAGTATTAGCTCAATGAGCTATATGTTATTAGTAATTACCAAAACCACCCAGGGATAGTTGCAGTTTCAATCTCCCCCTTTTTGGTAATTGATGACAACATATAGATCAAAGCTTCGACAAATGATCATAAAATTTGCTTTGGACTGCAAATGCACGATGTGTTAGGATCATGGGTCACTCTTCCATGTCACATACATCTTGGTGGAGCGCTCAAAATGATAATAATTAAAAACATGCACTCATCACCAAGCACAGTGAATAATCATATATAAGATATAAAAGATAGTATCATCCATACAAGCATTAAGGTAGCAAATGATCAATCACATGATCATCCAAGTATCTCACAAAAGAAATAATGTAGCAAGCAAACACACAATAAAGTTCAAGCAAGTAAAATGCAAAGAGAGACAAAACAACACTCTCTCTCTCTCTCTCTCGAAGACTATGATCTATACATATTTCTCCCCCTTTGGCAACAAGTACCAAAAAGTTAATAATATGCATAGTGCTATACGTCTCTCAAGCTTGGTCTTCATGAGGTGGTGTAGAGATGACTCCAAGGACGAAAGCTTCTGTTGATGTAGCTGGAGCTGGTGGAGTGGCTGCTGGAGCAGGTGGCACTGAGGCTATGGCTGCTGGTGCAGATGTAGTAGCTCTTGTGTTTGGGATAGGCACTGCAGTAGACCTCTGGCTTCTGGGCACTCTAGTAAAAGCTTCTGTAGTAGACTTGCCCTTCTTCTCCTCCACTTCCTCCTAAAGTTGCTCAACCACTGACTGAATCTCAGTTACCTTAACATCAAGATCATAGAATTTTTGCTCAATGATCCTCTCCAAGCTCTCCTGGTTTTGAGTCAGGGTGGCCAAGCCCTTCTCAATCCTCAAGGTGGATTGGATCAGATATCCAAGCTGATCTTGCTTGCTCTTCAAGAACACTTGAGATGCCTCTTCAGCAGTTGGCATCCTTGCAGCTTTCTCTGCCCTTGCCTTCTCTCTTCTCATGTGCTTGCACTGATGATGGATCTTCCTTAGTCATGACAACAGTGTTGTCCTCAAAGTCTGGCCTGAGGGGTAAATGCTCTTTGTCCAATAGATATGTGCCTGTGCCCATCTTGGAGTTGATGAGCACCTGAATTTGTGGATCATACCCACAAGATCTCTTCTGATCTGTAGCCGTCCTCTTGATTGTTCCACAATCAGACTCATCACTTTGAACTTTTGAGGAACATCAAATATATGCATCAAGTTGATGGAGTGTCCTCTGATCATTCTGTGATCACCTGACTTTGGCAACAGAGTGTGCCTCGGAATGGTATTGATTGTAGGCAGGCCTGACAGTAAGTGCTTCACAGAGCCAAACTTGTGAGTCTCCAGGTCTGCATCAGGAATATCCTTGTACATGCTGGCCATTGAGTTGTGATCCTTCTTCTTCTTGGCATAGACATCCAAGTCATCATCATGAGCTTCTGGAGCATTGATCAATCTAGCCCCACTCATCAACTGTAGACTGGTACTTTGTACCCTCTGACATCCATACGATTCTGCCATCTGGATAGAAATGAGCAGTAGAATAGAATTGCATGATCAGCTCATCATTCCACTTGGTGAGCTTTTGGCCAACAAACTTGTCAACCTCACATGACTTGAAGCTGTCATAAACACCTGGGAAGTGATCTTCATTCTTTTTTATGTATTCCCAATCCACCCATTTCATGTCACATACAATGGACTTCTTGTCAAGCAGGATAGTCTCATAGAAATCTTGTTATTCCTTTGTGTGGAACCTACAATCCGTAGCAGTTCTCCTCCTGACAGCGTATGGGTCAGCCTTTCTCCACTGTCTCAGTCCTGCATCCTTTCTGATCCTCATATCTTCTGGAACAGGATGTGCATCATTATGGTCAGGGATCTTTGGCTTTAGCTTCCTTAGCACTTGGGCTTTAGCTTCCTCTTCTTCAGTCTCAGGCACTGGGGCCTTGTTCTTTTCCTCAGCAGGTATGTTCCTAGTACTCCTCTTGGGTGCAGTCTTGGGAACTGGAGCAATAGCTTTGGGAGCAGTTTTGGGCTTAGCAGCAGCCCCTGACTTTATAGCATCTCCCATGAGCTTCTGTGCCCTGGGTGCTGGAGCAGCATCCTCTTCCTCTTCATCATCATCTGATCTCACCATTGAGGACTTTCCGAGAACTTTAGCTATTGTAGTTCTTGCCCTCTTCTTCTTCTTGTCCTCACCAACTGCTTCTTCTTCAGATTCAATGGTGAACTTCATAGTTTCGCATGTGGCAACTTTCCTTGGCTTTGACATTGGCATCCTCCTTGCAGGTGCCTTCTTGTTCAGCCCTGGCTTACTTGCAGCAGCTGTGCCATACTCCTTCTTCAGCACCTTCTTTTTGGAGCTTACTTCCTCCTCAGTGGCCTCATAGTCCTCATCCTCAGATTCTGACGTTCTCTTCTTCCTAGATCTGGTGGCTGCCTTTGGCAAGTTGCTTGGAGTGCTCCTGCTGCCATCGTCAGAAGTGCTAGAGGGATCTGAGCCCTCACTCATCTGCACATGTTCCTCTGACCTGTTCTGACCGTCACTTTGATCAGACATCTTGCAGGCAAACTGTCAGTAGACCCAGTGAATAGGTTGTAGATGAGGAAGAGTGGATGAGCATCACAAAGTACAGAGGTTTTGCAAAACAAATTGAGTCAAAAGTCTTAGTTTTAGTTCTCTACAGAAGTGATCTCGGAGCTACCGAATTGACAAACTCGGTGATACCGAAGCAACACTTGGAACCTAAACTAGTGAACTTGGTTGGGCCGAGTCACAGTTCGGTGGCACCGAGATTGCTAGGGTTTCACAAAATTATGAACTCGGTCACACCGATTTACACGTTTCGGTCGGACCGAAAAGCGCATGTGCAATGGCCTAAGCCGAATCGGTGAGACCGATTTCTACATTTCGGTCAGTCCGAGATGAGTTCTGCGGAGAGCTAACCCTAAAATTTTCGAATCAATCTAGACCTAAGGAAGTTTTAGCTGGATAGATTAATCACATTCGTGGCAAGAAACATGGCATTGTCCTTGTGCTAGGAATTGGAGTGAAAAAGACAGCACAAGGGGTCGAACACTTACCCTAGAGCGGCAAGTGTTCGCTACGGCGGCGACGGCGGAGCAGATTCCGTCGATGGTGGCAGAGTCCAATGGCGGGAGATCGTTGGCGGTGAGGAGACGATCCAGAGATCCGAGGAGGCAGAGCAGGACACGCGTGGGCTGAGAGAATTTGAAGAAATTTCCAAAGTCTCACCCGTGGGTATTTATATCCCAACTCTGTCGGTGTGACCGAGTGGAACAACTCGGTGGCACCAAGATTGCAGAATCGCAAGCAGATGCTGTAACTCGGTGTGACTGAAGTGTTCAAATCGGTTGCACCGAGATGAAAACCTAGATCAACTTAGTGAACTCGGTTTGACCAAAATGGATTTCTCGGTCAGACTGAAATGCACAAAGAGGTTTTGGAAGTTTAAGTCTATGACGAATCGGGGACTCCAAGTGCTCCTCACACAGAGTGGTTCGAATCTGACTTGATCAAACTTTGTGATGTAGAATGAATAGAGTTTGAGACGAGAAAAGCATAGATATCTAGAGGGAGTTCTTAGGCATTCTTGTCCATCCATTTGGCAAAAGAAAAACCAAACAAACAAAACAACAAATGGATGTCCTCGAATGAGTAAAATATGCATCCAACATGCTCACACAATAAAATGACAAATGAAATATGTGACAAAGCATGCACAATCACTCTAGCATCTATCAAGAAATTTGGCGATGACTAGGTCATCTATATATGAGTATATTGACTTAGGAATCAAATGAGAACATTTGATCATAGGTCATTTAAGCACAAGTGGGGTTACCACTTTTACATAAAGCATTGTTGTGTTCACATCATTAGAGTTGCTTTAGCTCAATTGATTAGAGTAAAGCTCCCCCTAGATGTGATATCCCCCTAAGAGGGATGAACTAACCATGGGTTTTGTCGATGATAACTTCATGTAGGTGTTGAAGATGTGGGTGCTCAATGTTGATGTAGATCATTCGGAGCAATCCTTTGGAGTGAGTTGCACTTTCAATACCTACACGGGTTAGTCCCACAAGGAACAAACAAGGATATCCATAGACATAGAGTGATGTTCACATGAGATGATGTCCATGAATGCATTAGGTTACCTTGTCCCTTGTCTTACCAACAAGAGGGTTTGTGACTCCTTGAACTAGTGCAAGATATGGAAGTTGTTTGCACTTGTCCTTGCCAAAATGATAAGAGTGAAGTATGTTGGCGGAGTCACCCTCAAGAACTCTCTAGTTCTTCTTCTTAGGGATCCACACCATCTTGATGGGAATCCTTGGAGTTGTAGTCGTACTTGATGAAGTGGAACTTGATGTAGTCTTGGGAACCCACTTGACCAAGGCTTTAGGAGCTTCTTCAAATGCATCAATCTCCTCTTGAAGCTTGTCCTTGCCTTTTAGCTTGTGGTCTTGTGGTGGAAGATCATCTTGAGCTTGTGTTCCTTGGAAAGAAGTAGGATCATACTTCTCTTGTTGAGGAACAAACTTCGTCTTGGGATATTGATCTTCTTCCCACTCAACTCCATTGGCATTGAACTTTCGTTCAAAACCAACACCTTGATTCTTCCGGTGTCTTCCTTGCTTGCGTACAATTTCCTCAAATTGCTTACTTCCGGCAAGACTCTTGTAAACACCTTTCTCTATAATTCCCTTCAATAAGCTATTTTCTTGCTCAAGTGTAACTTGGCTAAGAGAGTCATTAGTGGAATCAAGAGAACTACTAGAAGCAACAACATTGGATTTAGCATGATTGTTGTTACTACTAGAAGAAGAATCTTTCTTGTTCTTATTGCTAGATTTAATTTGTGGCATGTAAGTAGACAAGAGTAAACGCTTGGCAATGTAAGAAGAACTTTTCTTGCAAAGATCATCATTGATTGCTTTTAAGAACTCATGCTCTTGCTCAAGGTTGAGCTTTTCAAAGCGTAGCTTCTCATGAGTCTTTAAAAGTTCTCGATGATCTTCCAAGGTAGTTTCATGAGCTAACTTAAGAGTGTTTAGTTCTTTAGTTAGATGCTCAATCTTCTTCTTATCATCGCCATTCGTTTTATCTTGATTATCATGATTAATAGCAAGTTCATCATAGTTCTCATAACTAGAGTTGTCAACAAGTAAATCATCATCTCCTAGAAAATCATCTTCATCACTATTAAAATCAACATACTCGGGGTGTGTTAACTTTGGACCTTTGTCCATGAATCATCTCCCAATTCCTTCATTTGGTGAGTCAAATATGCCGTAGGAGTTGGTTGACACAAGTGCTAGACCGGCAACACCTTCATCTTGAGTATATTCAGAGTCGGAGTGATAACTTCTTTCGGAGTGATGGTCGGAGTCAGAGCCGGATACCCATTCACCAACATGAGCTTGATGTCTTCTTTTTGTGTAGCTCTTTGATGATTTGTCCTTCCTTTCCGAATCCTTGCTTCTCCGAGAGGGTCTTCGTTCATAACGATCATCTCTACTCCTTCTCTCTTTTGGTGGTGATTCTTCTCTTCTACTTCTTCTCTTGGGAGAATCTTCTCTTCTTTTGTAGGGAGCCGTACACTCATTGGAGTAGTGTCCGGGTCTTCCACAATTTTAGCAATTCCGTTCACGACTTGAAGATCTCTTATCATTGTAGGACCTTGACTCTTCTTTCCTTGCTTCTACTCTTGTAGAATTTGTTGAAGTTCTTCACCATTAGGCTCAATTCTTCATTGAAGGTTTGTTTCTCACTTGATGATGTGGGAGCATCACATGAGGCTTTGTAAGCACCACTTGACTTGTTGTGAAGCTCTTCCTTATCCTTAAGTGACATCTCATGAGCAACAATTCTTCCAATGACTTCCGTTGGCTTGAGATCTTTGTAGTTGGGCATCATTTGGATCAATGTGCACACGGTATCATATTTTCCATCCAAGGCTCTTAGGATCTTGTTGATGATGAATCTATCGGTCATCTCTTCACTTCCTAAGCCAGCAATCTCATTTGTGATGAGAGCAAGCCTAGAGTACATTTCAGCGACACCTTCACCATCCTTCATTTTGAACTTGTCAAGTTGACTTTGAAGCACATCCAATTTGGATTCCTTGACGGAGTCGGTACCCTCGTGCATATCAATCAAAGTATCCCAAATTTCCTTTGCATTCTCAAGACGGCTGATTTTGTTGAACTCTTCGGGGCACAGTCTGTTGAAGAGAATATCACAAGCTTGAGCGTTGTATTGCAGCATCTTCACCTCTTCCGCGGTAGCTTCACGGTTCGGTTCTCTCCCATCAAAGAATTCACCTTGCAAGCCAATACACACAATAGCCCAAACAACGGGGTTATGTCCAAGAATATGCATTTTCATCTTATGCTTCCAACTAGCAAAATTAGTACCATCAAAGTAAGGACCTCTACGGTGGTAATTTCCCTCGCTAGACGCCATACTCTCCTAGGTTGTGAAACCAAGGCTATGATCACCAAAAGCTATGGAAATCAAAGCAAATGAAGACCAAAGCTCTGATACTAATTGTAGGATCGAAAGTATGTCTCGAGGGGGGGGGTGATTAGACTACTTAACCAAATAAAAAATCTAGCCTTTTCCCAATTTTAAGTCTTGGCAGATTTTAGTAACTTAGCACAAATCAAGTAGTCAACCTACACATGCAATTCTAAGAGTATAGCAGCGGAATGTAAAACAATTACGTATGAAGGTAAAGGGAGGAGTTTGGAGGGAGCAAACGCAATGTAAACATGGAGATTTTTTATCCGTGGTTCCGATAGGTGGTGCTATCGTACATCCACATTGATGGAGACTTCAACCCACGAAGGGTAACGGTTGCGCGAGTCCACGGAGGGCTCCACCCACAAAGGGTCCACGAATAAGCAACCTTGTCTATCCCACCATGGCCATCACCCAAGAAGGACTTGCCTCACTAGGGTAGATCTTCACGAAGTATGCGATCTCCTTGCCCGTACAAACTCCTTGGTTCAACTCCACAATCTTGATGGAGACTCCTAAGTGACACCCAACCAATCTAGGAGACACCACTCTCCAAAAGGTAATAGATGGTGTGTTGATGATTACCTCCTTCCTCATGTGCTTCAAATGATAGTCTTCCCAACACTCAACTCTCTCTCATAGGATTGGATTTGGTGGAAAGATGATTTGAGTGGAAAGCAACTTGGGGAAGGCTAGAGATCATGATTTATGAGGTTGGAATGGAATATCTTGGTCTCAACACAATTGTAGGTGGTTCTCTCTCAAAAAATGTATGTTGGAAGTTTAGGCATGTTCTGATGGCTCTCTCCACGAATGAAGAGTGGGTGGAGGGGTATATATAGCCTCCACACAAAATCTAACCATTACACACAAATCACCAAACTCGGTGGGACCGAATTATAAAACTTGGTCAGACCGATTTAGTTCAAAATGCAAACGTTAGGATTTTCCGTGGGACCGACATGTCAACTCGGTGGGACCGATATCATTAGGGTTAGGTCATAATGTAATCTCGGTTGGACCGATTACTCAAACTCAGTTGGACCGACTTTGGTAATAGACAAACGGAGAGTTGGTCAGGCAAACTCGATGGGACCGATTCGCTCGTCTCGGTGGGACCGAAGCGTTACGAAAAGGAAATAGAGAGTTTGCATTGCAATCTCGATGGGACCGATCGCTCATCTTGGTTGGACCGAAACGCTACGAAGGGAAATAGAGAGGTTGCAATCCCATCTCGGCGAGACCGAGATCCCTATCGGTGAAACCGAAAAGACTAGGGTTTCTGGCAGTGGCTATGTTAAATGAACTTGGTGGCGCCGGATGGATCAAATCGGTGGGGCCGAGTTTGAATTTTGGTTTGGGACATATGTGGATATGAGAAAATGGCTGAGGGCTTTGGAGCATATCACTAAGCACTTTGAGCAAGCAAGTCATTAAGCAACACCTCACCCCCTTTTAATAGTATTGGCTTTTCCTATGGACTCAATGTGATCTTGGATCACTAAAAGTAAAATGTAGAGTCTTGTGCTTTGAGCTTGAGCCAAACTTTTTGTCCTTAGCATTTTGAGGGGTCCACTTTCTAATCCATGTCATGCCAATCACTGAGCTTTCCTGAAATATTTATCTTGAAATAATATTAGCTCAATGAGCTATATGTTGTTAGTAATTACCAAAACCACCCAGGGATAGTTGCACTTTCAAGGAGGAGCCGCCGAGGGCCACCCCCAACATGCCGCCCCCCTCGACTACGCCGCCCTGAGGGGCGTCCCCGGCAAGGGCATCCACCACCGAGCCCCCGCCCATGGAGGAGGAGGAGACGAACTTGGGCGCTGGTGGTTCGACCCCGGCAACGAACGCTGGTGGGGAGGACGCCACTTCTTCCCAGCCTGGTGCGGGTAAGTTATTTACCTTCTGTCCCTGTTCTTGTTTCTTCTTTTTGAACCTTGGTCTTGGCTTCGCCTTATCCCCTTCTTGGCATCCAGATCCTCCCTCGGCGGACCCGGAAGACGTAGACACTGTCATTGAAGAGGTCGCCAAGGACGCCGCGGCCGAGGCCGACAAGATCGCTGCCGAGGAGGCCGCCAAGGGCGCTGCCGAGGACACCGCTAAGGGGTCTGCTGGGGACTCCGGCAAGGCCGCTGCCGAGGAGGCCGGCGAGGGGCCTGCCGGGGAGGCCGGCAAGGCCACTGCCGAGGAGGGGTGGTTGACGACCAACCTTCCTCCTCCGCTACCTCTGGCTCAGGCAAGTATCTGAAGGTGAGCGACGACCTATTCGTCTACCTCCCAGGGACGGCGAGCACCGGGGCGCCCACCGAGGGGGAGGTGTTTGATGACGAGGTACTCGCCGCCGCCGGGCTTGAGGTTGTTGACGAACCGAGCATCGGTGGTGGCGATTCCCAGGAGAGCGGCTCCTCCAGGTCATGAGCGCCAACTTCCAGAAGCTCCAGGCGCTTCACCATGCCCGCCTAGACAAGGCCAAGTCCAGGATGGCAGTGGTGGACAAGGCGGAGGTGGACCTCGAGGAGAGCGTCGCCGAGGCGTAGGCTTGGTTTTGCCAGGCCCACAAGGACTTGAAGGCCGCCCAGGGCGTGCTAGCTGAGCGCAAGCTGGAGCTTGTCATGAAGCAGGCCGACATCGAGAAGGCCCAGGAGGCGGCGAAGCAGCAGGCTGCCCAGGACGAGGCCGCTCGGCACCAACACCAGGCCGCGCTAAACTCCCAGGAGGAGGACCTTGCCGCGCGTGAGGAGAAGCTTGCCGCAACACTCCGCAGCAAGGATGATGAGGTGGAGAAGCTCGTCGTGCAGCGGGCCCAGGAGCTGGAGCAGAGGCACGAGGAGGCACTCAATGCCCAGGCTCTGGTTCACGCCGACAAGATGAAAGAGCTGGAGGTGGAGCGGGACGGGCTGAAGGATCAGGCCCTGAAGTTGGCCAAGGAGAAGGACACACTCAACGGTGCTCTAGTGGAGGCGCAGGGCGCAGTCCTCGGCAAGGCTGAGCAGCTCTCCAAGGCCAACGACTCCATCAAATACCTGAAGAAGAAGCTGGAGGGTCTCGAGGGGACGCTGTCGGAGGTCAGGGCCCGGGAGGAGACCCTAACCAAGAATCTGGAGAAGGAGAGGTAGCTGCGGAAGAACGAAGCCGCCAACCACGAGGACTTTGTGAAGGGCGAGAACCTCTGGATCAGCCGCCTCGCCGAGGTCGCCGGTAGGATCACCACACAGCTGGCTACCATGGGGATGCCAAACGTGAGGTACGTCCCGGAGCCGAGCGTGAGTCCCAATGCCAAGCTGACCCTGTTCTTCGAGGGTGTTCTTGGAGCCCTGGAGCTATTCCGCTCCAACAGGGCGGCCTCTCTGGCCGACGAGGCCCGAAAGCTTTGCCGGGGCGCCATGATCAAGGTCCTCACCAAGGTGGCATACTGGAACCCCGACCTCGACTTCGACGCCGCGCTGGAGAGCTTGCCGGAGGGTGTGGACCTCGCGACGCTCGATGAGCGTATCAAGCCCATCATCAGCCGCGTTGGCGGAATTCAGAGGGTGGAGGGCCAGCGCCGGGATTAGGCGCCCCGTTGCTTATCGCCGCTGCAGGTTCATGACCAAGACAGTTTTTATCTTTAGTTAGAACCGCAGCAACAACTGATGTAATATAACTCTGCAGTACTTTTAATATCATGCATGCTATCTTCCCGTTAGATCTTTCTCCGTATGTTCATACCCTACACTTGTTGAGATAAGGCTGCTGGCGCGTAAACCCATGCCATGGTGCTTTAAGGATGGATCCTTAGCACCCTGCCGGAAGGGCGCTTGCTGCCGGGCGAGCCACCTTGCCGCCACCAGCGCGGTCGCTTGAACTGTCGAGCGGACTCGAAGCAGGACAAGAGCGCAGCTGGGAACGGGTAGGCCACCTTGCCGCCGCCAGCGCGGCCGCATGAACTGTCAATCGGGCTCGAGACAGAAACAAGGGCGTTGCCAACAGACAGAAACAAGGGCGTTGCCAACAGCGGAAGGGCCACCTTGCCGCCGCCAGTGCAGGTTCCACGTACAAAGAACGAGATCTCTCGGGGAGAACAGCCTTATATAAGTGAAAATAAACAAGATTTCACGTGACTTAGCTTTTCCGTCGTAGCGTGGACGTTCACCGCATCCGCAGGCGATGCAGCCCGTTTGGTCGTCTTCTTCTTTGGAGTGACGACCACCACGAAGCCGCTGCTCCACCCAGACCAGATTTCCACAACTGCGCCCCCTACCTGGCGCACCAAAGATGTCGGGGAAATGACACCTATGGGATCACTGGAATCCCTTCTACGGTTGGCGGGCGTGGGGTTGTGCAAAGAGCGGGTCTGACAGGAAGCACAAGGATCGTTTACCCAGGTTCGGGCCGCGAAGATGCGTAATACTCTAGTCCTGCTTTGGTGTGTGTATTTGAGTGTTCTTGAGTTCTTGAGCTAGCTACGGTGAGTGCGTAGCCCAAAAGATCCGAATCCTCCTCCTGGACGCCTCGGGCCTCCTTTTATAGACAAAAAGGGGTCGCCACAGTGGCACACATGAGGTGGAAAGGTGCACAGTATGCAAGTTTATCGCTTGTCATTACGGGACAAGACGCATTAAATGCGCCCCCTAGGTGTCCCGTTGCTTTACTGGGGATGGTAACGAGGCCCGTCCCGTCCGTCGCCGCCCCGCCTTGCCCCGACACGCGTCCAGGCCAACGATGCATGCAGCGCCATGTAGGCAGGCAGGCTGCTGAGATGGCGCGGTGGTAGGGTCTTCATGAAGATCTGCATGCCACCACGCAGGTGCTTGCTGAGCTGGTCTGGAAGCTGCACGTTGCCACGCAGGTGCCTGCCCAGCTGGTTGGGCTGGCAGCTGCATGGGAATGGTGGTGGAGTCTCAGCAGACGCGGGTCTGGTTGTGGCCTCGCAGGTGTCTTCGGCTAGGGCCTTGTTGGGGCCCCGGCAAGGGCCTTGCCGCGGCATCGCGGTCGTCCCCGGCAAAAATCTTGCCGGGGGTCTCGTGGATTTCCTCGGCTAGGATCCCGCCGAGGATCGTCGTCTTCTAGTCCTCATCCGATCTTGTATGCTTCTGATCTTCACAAAGATCTGCATGCCACCACGGAGGTGCCTCCCGAGCCTTGGTCCCAATGTGGTTGATGGTGTTGGAACCCTCGGGCTCAAGGGTGGCTTGCTCTGCTGGCGTCGGGCAAGTTGCCCCGGCAAGGCTCTTGCCGGGGCCGCGGAGGCTGCCCCGGCAAGGATCTTGCCAGGGGAGTCCACCTCGCCCTCTTGCTCTTTGTGTCTCTGGTCTTGGCGTTGCTCTGGATGTCTTGTGCCTCCGGCTTCCCTCCTCGGCCCTCCTTAGTATGGCCGTGGGCGCGGCTCCGACTGCCCGTGCACAAGTAAAGCGTAAAAAGGAGAGCCCCTACTTTTGTACACCGACACTTGTGCTGAAAATTTAAAATTTCTTTGCCATCCTTCTGAACTTTGCAATGAACATGATCATTTAAATCTCAAATGCAAATTGTTTCATGATTGAATCGTGTCCAAAAGTTGTGATGCCTTGATTTCCCTTGCGCATCATAATGAACTTAGTTTGCTTGTGGGTTTGGAACAAATGAAACGTATAACTAATGATCTTCCAGAATTTGTCCTGGATAAAGTTCTTGATCGTGATCTACAAGAAATTTTTATGTATTGTGCGGTGAATTGCATTGAAAATCCTTATATTGCCAATTACATAAAGACAAGAAAACAAATAGAGGATGAAGAGAATACTAATGAAAGGGAAGAGACTTCCCAATATCCTCGTATTATTTCTTATGATCAATCGGGTAACAAGGAGATTCTATTCAACCAATCTCATTAATAAGGAGCTCCAAAAAGAGGATTAAACCCACACATAATGTGAAGAAGAAAAAGAAAAGACGGAGAAGCAACGGTAAAAAGGTATCCCTCCCAAATGATGTTGCTCCTATTACTCATTGTGATGATGATAATTGCAATACTATATGTGCTATCCATACTATTAATGATGAGAGTGATTATGCTTATGATATGCAAAGGCCCAAGCTTGGGGATGCTATGTTTGATGAAGATGATATTTTTAGTCCCCCAAGTTCTGATGAGCAAATTTATTATGATGATAGCATGCCTCCTATTTATGATGATTATATTGATGAAAGTGGGTTTGGAAGAGTGTCAACTTTAGGAAGTAATGATCCCACTATTTTGGAGGGTGTTGAATCTTATTGTGACAATTATGAAAGTGGATTTGTAGAGTGCTACCTCTTGAGCATTCGTTGGTTTTCCCTTGAAGAGGAAAGGGTGATGCAGGAAAGTAGCATAAGTATTTCCCTCAGTTTCTGAGAACCAAGGTATCGATCCAGTAGGAGATTACACGCAAGTCACCTAGTACCTGCACAAACAAT
Organism: Triticum aestivum; assembly: GCF_018294505.1. NCBI lineage: Eukaryota > Viridiplantae > Streptophyta > Magnoliopsida > Poales > Poaceae > Triticum > Triticum aestivum. The sequence continues at coordinate 104,993,075 of NC_057808.1, read as the reverse complement.
CAAGAACCTTGCAACCAACGTGATAAAGGGGTTGTCAATCCCTTCACGTTCACTCACAAAAGTGAGATCTAATAAAGATAGTAAATAAATATTTTTGGTATTTTTCTTGTATAGATTGGAAAGTAAATATTGCAAAATAAAATAAATAAGAAACTAGAATTATAGATCGGAAACTTATATGATGTAAAATAGACCCGGGGGCCATAGGTTTCACTAGTGGCTTCCTCATGATAGCATGTATTACGGTGGATGAACAAATTACTGCCGAGCAATTGATAGAAAAGCGCATAGTTATGAGAATATCTAGGCAATGATCATGAATATAGGTATCACGTCCGTGTCAAGTAGACCGAAACGATTCTGCATCTACTACTATTACTCCACACATCGACCGCTATCCAGCATGCATCTAGAGTATTAAGTTCATAAGAACAGAGTAACGCATTAAGCAAGATGACATGATGTAGAGGGATAAACTCAAGCAATATGATATAAACCCCATATTTTTATCCTCGATGGCAACAATACAATACGTGCCTTGCTGCCCCTACTGTCACTGGGAAAGGACACCGCAAGATTGAACCCAAAGCTAAGCACTTCTCCCATTGCAAGAAAGATCAATCTAGTAGGCCAAACTAAACCGATAATTCAAAGAGACTTGCAAAAATATCAAATCATGCATATAAGAATTCAGAGAAGAACCAAATATTATTCATAGTTAATCTTGATCATAAATCCACAATTCATCGGATCTCGGCAAACACACCGCAAAAAGTATTACATCGAATAGATCTCCAAGAACATCGAGGAGAACTTTGTATTGAGAATCAAAGAGAGAGAAGAAGCCATCTAGCTAATAACTATGGACCCAAAGGTCTGTGGTAAACTACTCACGCTTCATCAGAGAGGCTATGGTGTCGATGTAGAAGCCCTCCGTGATCGATTCCCCCTCCGGCAGATCGCCGGAAAAGGCCCCAAGATGGGATCCCACGGGTACCGAAGGTTGCGGCGGTGGAAAAGTGGTTTCGTGGCTCCCCCTGATGTTTTTAGGGTATAAGAGTATATATAGGAGAAAGAAGTACGTCGGTGGAGCTCCGTGGGGCCCATGAGGGCGGGGGCGCGCCCTCCTGCCTCGTGGCCGCCTCACGGAGTTCCAGACTTCAACTCCAGGTCTTCTGGATTGCGTTTGTTCCAAGAAAGATCCTCGCGAAGGTTTCATTCCGTTTGGTATTCCTTTTCTGCAAAACACTAAAATAGGCAAAAAAAACAGAAACTGGCACTGGGCCTTCGGTTAATAGGTTAGTCCCAAAAATAATATAAAAGAGCATATTAAAGCCCATTAAACATCCAAAACAGATAATATAATAGCATGGAACAATCAAAATTTATAGATATGTTGGAGACATATCAAGCATCCCCAAGCTTAATTCCTGCTCGTCCTCAAGTAGGTAAATGATAAAAACAGAATTTTTGATGTGGAATGCTACCTAACATAATTTTCAATGTAATTCTCTTTATTGTGGCATGAATGTTCAGATCCATAAGATTCAAAAGAAAAGTTTAATATTGACATAAAAACAATAATACTTCAAGCATACTAATAAAGCAATCATGTCTTCTCAAAATATCATGGCCAAAGAAAGTTATCCCTACAAAATCATATAGTCTGGCTATGCTCTATCTTCATCACACAAAGTATTTAATCATGCACAACCCTGATGACAAGCCAAGCAATTGTTTCATACTTTTGATGTTCTCAAACTTCTTCAATCTTCACGCAATACATGAGCGTGAGCCATGGACATAGCACTATAGGTGGAATAGAATGGTGGTTGTGGAGAAGACAAAAAGGAGAAGATAGTCTCACATCAACTAGGCGTATCAACGGGCTATGGAGATGCCCATCAATAGATATCAATGTGAGTGAGTAGGGATTGCCATGCAACGGATGGACTAGAGCTATAAGTGTATGAAAGCTCAACAAAAGAAACTAAGTGGGTGCGCATCCAACTTGCTTGCTCACGAAGACCTAGTGCAATTTGAGGAAGCCCATCATTGGAATATACAAGCCAAGTTCTATAATGAAAAATTTCCCACTAGTATATGAAAGTGACAACATAGGAGACTCTCTATCATAAAGATCATAGTGCTACTTTGAAGCACAAGTGTGGTAAAAGGATGGTAGCATTGCCCCTTCTCTCTTTTTCTCTCATTTTTTATTTGGGCCTTTCTCTCTCTTTTTTATGGCCTCTTTTTTTGTCCGGAGTCTCATCCCGACTTGTGGGGGAATCATAGTCTCCATCATCCTTTCCTCACTGGGACAATGCTCTAATAATGATGATCATCACACTTTTATTTACTTACATTTCAAGAATTACAACTCAATACTTAGAAAAAAATATGACTCTATGTGAATGCCTCCGGCGGTGTACCGGGATGTGCAATGATTCAAGAGTGACATGTATGAAAAAATTATGAACGGTGGCTTTGCCACAAATACGATGTCAACTACATGATCATGCAAAGCAATATGACAATGATGGAGCGTGTCATAATAAACGGAACGGTGGAAAGTTGCATGGCAATATTGAAGGAAATATGCCCTAGAGGAAATAATAAAGTTGTTATTTATATTTCCTTATATCATGATAAATGTTTATTATTCATGCTAGAATTGTATTAACCGGAAACATAGTACATGTGTGAATACATAGACAAACAGAGTGTCACTAGTATGCCTCTACTTGACTAGCTCGTTGAATCAAAGATGGTTAAAGTTTCCTAGCCATAGACATGAGTTGTCATTTGATTAACGGGATCACATCATTAGAGAATGATGTGATTGACTTGACCCATTCCGTTAGCTTAGCACTTGATCGTTTAGTATGTTTCTATTGCTTTCTTCATGGCTTATACATGTTCCTATGACTATGAGATTGTGCAACTCCCGAATACTGGAGGAACACTTAGTGTGCTACCAAACGTCACAACGTAACTGGGTGATTATAAAGGCGCGCTACAGGTGTCTCCGATGGTGTTTGTTGAGTTGGCATAGATCGAGATTAGGATTTGTCACTCCGATTGTCGGAGAGGTATCTCTGGGCCCTCTTGGTAATGCACATCACTATAAGCCTTGCAAGCAATGTGACTAATGAGTTAGTTGCGGGATGATGCATTACGGAACGAGTAAAGAGACTTGCCGATAACGAGATTGAACTAGGTATTGAGATACCGACGATCGAATCTCGGGCAAGTAACATACCGATGACAAAGGGAACAACGTATGTTGTTATGCGGTTTGACCGATAAAGATCTTCGTAGAATATGTGGGAGCCAATATGAACATCCAGGGTCCGCTATTTGTTATTGACCGGAGATGTGTCTCGGTCATGTCTACATAGTTCTCGAACCCGTAGGGTCCGCACGCTTAACGTTCGGTGACGATCTGTATTATGAATTTATGTGTTTTGTTGTACCGAAGGTAGTTCGGAGTCCCGGATATGATCACGGACATGACAAGGAGTCTCGAAATGGTCGAGATATAAAGATTGATATATTGGACGGCTATATTCGGACACCGGAAGTGTTCCGGGTGATTTCAGAGAAAACCGGAGTGCCGGAGGGTTAACGGAACCCCCCCGGGGAAATATTGGGCCTACATGGGCCATAGGGAAGAGGGGAGTGTCGGTGTCAAAACCGGGGGATCTCGGGTAGGGGGTCCCGAACTGTGCGTCTAAGGTCGATGGTAACAGGAGATAGGGGACACGATGTTTACCCAGGTTCGGGCCCTCTCTATGGAGGTAATACCCTACTTCATGCTTGATTGCTCTTGATGAATATGAGTATTACAAGAGTTGATCTACCACGAGATCGTAATAGCTAAAGCCTAGAAGTCTAGCCTGTATGACTATGGTAATGAGTATTACAAGAGTTGATCTACCACGAGATCGTAATAGCTAAACCCTAGAAGTCTAGCCTGTATGACTATGGTAATGAGTATATCTCTTTCTGGACTAAGTCCTCCGGTTTATATAGACACCGGGAGGATCTAGGGTTACACAGGGTCGGTTACAAAGAAAGGAATCTACATATCCGGACGCCAAGCTTGCCTTCCACGCCAAGGAGAGTCCCATCCAGACACGGGTGCAGTCTTCGGTCTTCATATCTTCACAGCCCATCAGTCCGGCCCATGGCTAATAGGCCGGACGCTCGAGGACCCCTTAGTCCAGGACTCCCTCAGTAGCCCCCGAACCAGGCTTCAATGACGAGGTGTTCGGCGCGCAGATTGCCTTCGGCATTGCAAGGCAGGTTTCCCCTCCGACGGCTTCCAAGTAATGTATTCGGCTTTTAATTCAGTGCCGCGTCCCTCGGCTTCTATGTATCTATGACTTCATCTTCCATGTGTCGGGCGAATGCAGGCGGTCAGGGTATTTTTTTCAAATAACACCCAAGCCATGCCAGAAAGAGCGTCTATTTAAAGAGATTGGATCTCAGATCCATTTGGCACCACGCGGAGAAAATCCTCAGAGACTGCCAGGAAAGACCATTCCAACATGGCTAACATTCCCAGCTCCTCTTCCTGTTCCAACCTAGAGAGAGGCGAGTGGGAGAGGTGCTCTGTGTCCCACAACCAATTGGAGAAGTTGCAAACACAGGGATTTCTCCCTTCTGCAGATCTGGTCCCTGTTCAAGCAGGATTGGACTCCCTCAACGGCAAAACCCAGGCGGAGGATTTCCCCAATCCGTTTGCAGGAGAGCGAGTGTGCTTCGTCCCCTATCTGCTAAGGGGCGTGGGATTTCCAATTCACCCATTCCTCCTTGGGCTTCTGGAGTATTATGGCCTCCAGCTGCACAATTTCACCCCAGCCTCCATTCTGCACATCACGGGTTATGTTGCTTTATGCGAACTATTTCTAGGTATTGATGCCCATTTTGAACTGTGGAGAAAGTTGTTCTGCCTTGTCCCGCGTAACCACGAAGGATCAATATTTGAAGTGGGGGGAGCCGAAATATGGCGCATTGCCGAGACCGGATACCTATCCGGCACGCCGAAGAAGGCGTCTGAAGAGTGGACCTCTGAGTGGTTTTATATCGAGGATGTCGTACTTCCAGATCCAGTTCGGAGGGGTCTCCCCGAGTTTATAAGTGTCCCTCTGAAGAAACGCCACAGCTGGCGTCCTCGGAGCCTCGAGGAGGAAGATAGTGCGGAAGTCCGCCAACTCTTGAGCAAGATCAGGACGCTCGCCCAGTCTGGATATACGATGGTCGAAGTAATGGCGACCTCCATAATGCGGGGGGGTCCAGCCACTCCAACACAGAGGACTTCCCATGTGGAACTACAATGGGGAAGATGACGCCTCCCGCTGCGCCAGGAAAGGTCTGGACACCCCTGCCGCCCTAGCCAAAATATTGGCTGAACTGTTCAAGGGTGAGGAAGAGGAGTTCCTGCGCATCACGCATAGAGAAGGATATTCCATGTACAATCCTCTTAGCTGGGTAAGCCCCCAGCTCTTCTGCTCTACTCATTTCACTCCCTGTTTAACGAATACTAACTCACCCATTGATAACAGCACTGGCGAAAGATTTCTGAAGGGCTTTACAGCCCCGCCCCGTAGCCCGAGGGCCACGATCAGGACCTTGATCTTGGATTTGAAGAGGATCCGGATATATTCGTGGTGCTCGAGAATGGCGTGTTTTACCAGGCGAGCTACGACGACACCGAAGTGGCCATCATCGCTGATTACCCTGGTCTTCTCCCCGCTTCACACGTAAGTAGTCAGGAGACATCTTCCCCGAAAGGATTCCCTTGTTCCGCCTCACCCACCGCACTGTCTCGTGCTTCGAAGGGGAGGCGTTTGACATACCGTGCTACTCCAGGAGTGTAACGCCCCGGATCCGATGCGCCAGGTGTCCTCCAGTTATTCTTCGTTGTTGCCATGTCATTTGCTTGCGTGTTGCACTTTGCCATGTCATCATCTGCATTTCATCTGCATTTTTTTCAAAACCTGCATCCGTTCGGGTCCTCCCGGTTCTCTCCGTTGTCCGTTCTGAGCACAGACACTCTCGCACGCGTCCGCGGCACCTCCGAAATATTACTTTATAAGTGGCATAAAAATGTTCTCAGAACGAGAGGAAACTTGTCGACGGGTCTTATTATAGTGTAGACAGACCGCCTGCCAAATTTTGTCACATTTGGAGCCCGTTTGATAGCCCAACCGTTAAACATATAGCGGTACCGCTGCCGGTACCTTCGTCAGACGTTTTGGTCTCCGAAACTGCCGCCGGGCTGCACTTCTCTTCTCTCCCCTCAGCCCAAGCCATCTCTTCACAGCCCACCAACCTCTCCCAGGCCTGCCTAACCTCCCCCTCGATCGGATCCGTCGGATCGCGATCGGAGGGCTTCGAAAGCCCTCAATTTTCCCTAACCTAGCCCCTCCTACCTATAAATGGACACCCCCACGTCCATTTTCGGGCTAAACCTACCCCTAGCCTCCTCCCTTAACCTCCCAGCCGCCGGCGCCTCGTTTTCCGCGCCTGCCCACTGCCCCGCCGCCACTTGGCGCGTCACCATTGGGCGCGCCGCCGCCAGCCGCCGCTCCCCTCCACTCGCGTCGCGCCACGTCTCCGCCGCCAGCGCCCTCCTCCATCGCGCCACCCGGGGCCCAGATCCGGCCCGGCCCGGGCCGAACCGGGCCGCGCCGGGCCCGTCCTCGGCCGCCGGTCGCCCGCGCTGGATCCCGTGCTGCGCTGCCTCCCGCCGCCCGCGCGCAGTGCTCCGGCCACCGCGCGCAACCACCGCCGCCTCGCCGTTCGGCGTCGTCCGCCGCCGTCGTCGCCATCGCCCCGCCGCGCCTTGGTCCCGTCCGGCCGGTCACCGCCTCCGTGGCCCCGCGCCTCCCTCCGGTGGCCGCGTGACCCCGCCGCCGGCGAGCTCCGCCCCGACGCCGGGCCCCGCCGCCACTTGGCGCGTCACCATTGGGCGCGCCGCCGCCAGCCGCCGCTCCCCTCCACTCGCGTCGCGCCACGTCTCCGCCGCCAGCGCCCTCCTCCATCGCGCCACCCGGGGCCCAGATCCGGCCCGGCCCGGGCCGAACCGGGCCGCGCCGGGCCCGTCCTCGGCCGCCGCTCGCCCGCGCTGGATCCCGTGCTGCGCCGCCTCCCGCCGCCCGCCCGCAGTGCTCCGGCCACCGCGCGCAACCACCGCCGCCTCGCCGTTCGGCGTCGTCCGCCGCCGTCGTCGCCATCGCCCCGAGCGCCGAGCCCCGCCGCGCCTTGGTCCCGTCCGGCCGGTCACCGCCTTCGTGGCCCCGCGCCTCCCTCCGGTGGCCGCGCGACCCCGCCGCCGGCGAGCTCCGCCCCGACGCCGGGCCCCGCCGCCCACCGCATCTCGTCGCCGGCAACCGCCGTCCCCGCGCCGGATCCGGCGAGATCCGGCCGGAGGAGGTCTCCCCGGCCCCGGATCGGCCTCCCCGGCGTCTTCCCCGTCTACTCCGGCGTCTACTCCGGCGAACCCCGGCCATCCTCGAAATCCGTGCAGAAACCTTAGATCCAGAGGTTGACCTCGATTTTTCCCTAAGTCCCTAAGTTTTCTGCATTATGTACCCATGTTCATCATGCCATAACTTGTTGCGTACTGCTTTGTTTTGTGCGTGTAATATATCAAAGTGTTCATCATGAGATTCTCTTCATTTTGTTACATTGTACCATGTTTGTTTGAGTTCATCTTGATGCCCAAATCAACGTTGCAAGAGTGCTATATGATGTTATCTGCTGTCTGTTATTAGAACTTGGTGATTTATCTTTTTCATTGCATTTTGTGTGTGCATCCTATGGGCTTCAGCTTTACATGTGTTTTGAACTACATCATGCCATCTTTACAGGGGTGCCTGTCTTGTATTTTTGTGATCTATGTGGTGACTAGCACAAGCATGCCAAGTAGCCTCCGCGATGTTGCTGATTTCTGTGACTTAGTTATTTCTGCTAAGTCTGTAGCTGTAACATTGTGATGCCATGTAAACCTGCTGTCACCATGAGTTCTATGCATAATCTGGAGATGTTCACTAAGGATGTTTTGTTATAAATGTTATGATATATCCATCCATGCCCTTGTTTTCATTTATAGCCTGCTGTAGCTTGTTGCAAACTTGCTCTCAAATTGCTAAATAGTGTTGCTGTCAGCCTGTTAACATTAAGTTCAGTTTTGGCATGTGTTTTTCTAGTGATCCATACACCCTATGAACATACTCTTGATATTCTTAGCTTCATATTTATGCCATCTTGCTGTTGGTTGACTTCACATACCGTGTAATGCTCTGTGGTGAGTGGTACAAGCTCACCAACATGCCTACTTATCGTTGTTTATGCCATGCTCAGTTTTTCTGCTAAGTCTGAATCTGTTTATGAAACTTGCTATGTGTACATGGATGCCATCATATCTTCTGTGCCTTTTTGGCTCGTGATCAGTAAGGTACATTTGTTATATGCTTTGAGTAGAATCATGCTGTGCTTCCATTTTCCATGATATATACCTGTTGCATGTCGTTTGATAGCTCTAAACATTGCAACCTGATGTTATTTCTGCCATGTCCTGGAATTCTGCTAAGTCTGTGAATCTGTTATTATTTACAATCTTGCCATGTCCTTTTGAGCATGTTCTAGTGATTTCTGGAGATAGCTCACTGTTCATGTTTTGTAATGCTTTACCTGTACATCATGTACATGCCTTTTGTTTTCATGTTGAGGTGCTGTACCATATTGTTTTGATGCTTGCTAGATGCATAGTTGCTGTTTTGGACAGATTGTTGCTATATCTTGTTTGGAGTGTATGTGTTGCACCGTTGCTCCGTTTTGAACATGCTCTATATGAAACTTGCTTAGTTTTGCATGTAGTTTCATATTATCATGTTAGATCCTTGTTTTGGAGTGTGTGCTTGATGTTTGAATGCTTTCTGCATCAATGCCATGCTTGACTTGTTTTGCTCATATCTTCTAGGCCGTAGCTCCGAATCTAATGAACTTTATATGTAACTTGACTAGAATTTTGTGTAGATCATCTTGGTGCATTTTAACTTGCTGTTTAATAACTTGAACATAAGGTTTATTGAGATCTGGACCAATTTCGAAATTTGCATATGAGGACTTACCGGATTTGTTCTATGTTGTTTCCGGCCTCATTTAAACTTGCTTTGATGTGTTGTTCTTGTATGCATCATCTCTTGCCATGAGTAGCCTCATGTAGTCTTGTCATGCATCATACTTGATTGAGCTTCATGACTTGTTCATGTGTGGTGTGTTTACCATGTTGTGTGCTTCTTCTCGATAGTTCCCGTTTCGTTGCGATCGTGAGGATTCGTTCGACTACGCTTGGTTCGTTTTCGTGGCTTCATCTTCTTCATGGACTCGTTCGTCTTCCTAGTGGGATTTCAGGCAAGATGACCGTCACCTTGGATCTCATTACTATCATTGCTATGCTAGTTGCTTCGTTCTATCGCTATTGATGCGTTACCTACCACTTGCTTATCAAGCCTCCCAAATTGCCATGTCAGCCTCTAACCTTTGTCACCCTTCCTAGCAAACCGTTGTTTGGCTATGTTACCGCTTTGCTCAGCCCCTCTTATAGCGTTGCTAGTTGCAGGTGAAGATGAAGGTTGTTCCATGTTGGAACATGGATATCATGAACTTTGTTGGGATATCACAATATCTCTTATATTATTAATGCATCTATATACTTGGTAAAGGGTGGAAGGCTCGGCCTTATGCCTGGTGTTTTGTTCCACTCTTGCTGCCCTAGTTTCCGTCATACCGGTGTTATGTTCCTTGATTTTGCGTCCCTTACGCGGTTGGGTGATTTATGGGACCCCCTTGACAGTTCGCTTTGAATAAAACTCCTCCAGCAAGGCCCAACCTTGGTTTTACATTTGCATCACCTAGCCTTTTTCCCTTGGGTTTCCGGAGCCCGAGGGTCATCTTTATTTACCCCCCCGGGCCAGTGCTCCTTCGAGTGCTAGTCCAAACCGAGCGATGTCCGGTGCCCCCTGGGCAACTAGGGTCTATGCCAACCCGACGTCTGGCCCATCCGGTGTGCCCTGAGAACGAGATATGTGCAGCTCCTATCGGGATTTGTCGGCACATCCGGGCGGCTTTGCTGGTCTTGTTTTAACATTGTCGAAATGTCTTGTAACCGGGATTCCCAGACTGTCGGGTCTTCCCGGGAGAAGGAATATCCTTCGTTGACCGTGAGAGCTTATAATGGGCTAAGTTGGGACACCCCTGCAGGGTATTATCTTTCGAAAGCCGTGCCCGCGGTTATGTGGCAGATGGGAATTTGTTAATATCCGGTTGTAGAAAACTTGACACTTGACTTAACTAAAACGCATCAACCGCGTGTGTAGCCGTGATGGTCTCTTCTCGGCGGAGTCCGGGAAGTGAACACGGTTTCTGGGTTATGTTTGACGTAAGTAGGAGTTCAGGATCACTTCTTGATCATTGCTAGCTTCACGACCTTTCCGTTGCTCCTCTTCTCGCTCTTATTTGCGTATGTTAGCCACCATACTTGCTTAGTCGCTGCTGCAACTTCACCACTTTACCCCTTCCTTACCCATTAAGCTTTGATAGTCTTGATACCCATGGTAATGGGATTGCTGAGTCCTCGAGGCTCACAGATTACTACAACAACAGTTGCAGGTACAGGTTTTGCGATGATCATGGCGCGAGAGCGATGTTACTTGTTTTGGAGTTCTTCTTCTGCTTCTTCTTCGATCAGGGGATAGGTTCCAGGCAAGAAGCCTGGGCTAGCAGGGTGGATGTCGTTTGAGTTTCTGTTGGTGTTTCATCCGTAGTCGGATGTTGATCATGTGTATGATGTATTGATGTATTCCTGCGTCATTTATATGCCTTGTATGTATCCCCATCTATTATGTAATGTTGATGTAATGATTTCCACCTTGCAAAAGCGTCTTCAAGATGCGCTTTTATCCTTGGTGGGACCTTCGAGTTCCTTAAGGATAGGGCCACATCTTGGGCGTGACAAGGAGCGACTCCGAAGAGAGCGGCTCCCGCACCGGGCAAGCCTTCGAAGAGGAAGGCAGGCGAAGATACGGTCGGGCCCTCGTCAAAGAGGTATGGGTTTGCAAATATGTTTTTCAATAGTCGCATCCAACTGTGACTTTCATGTTCATCCCGTATCAGGAAAAGAGTCCGCCGGACTGTGTCCGGGGGTCCGGGCAGTAATACTCCCAGCAGCCAGGATCCAGCCCCAGTCGAGGGGACGGGGCCCAATATGAGAGTGACACCGGACTGTCCTTCGGCCGAGGGCTCGGAAAATATGTCCGTCACCAACTCGGAAGTGGAGAGCGCCATGAATCATCGGCGCTGGAGGGCCATTTTACGAGACCCCCGCTGTTCAAAAGAGACGTCTGATGCCTTCAGCTCGACTGACGCATACATCCGAGCTGCTCGAGATGGGCTTGGCAGAGCCACAAAGCAGCATTTAACGGATGTGCGGGTAAGGTTTATTTTGTCCAAAAAGGATAAGCACATGCTAGTAGCCCCCGAGACTAAAAGTAGTTGGCACAAGTGATTTAAGGATCGATGTATAACCAGGTTCTGACGGAGAGGAACAACCTGCTAGCTCAAGAGCTGGAGCAGTGTCGGACACAGCAAAATGCTTCTACCGCCGAACTGAAAGAGTCCAAGAAGGCATCTTCTGGTAAGGATCCCCTCCATCGAGGAATAACAACTATAAAGTAGCTGTGCTAATACTGTTGCTTATCTCATAATAGGATCATCAGGTCAACTGGAAGAGAAGTTGAAAACCGCTCAAGCAGGAGAGAAAGAGGCAAAAAGATTACACACCGCAGGCGAGCGTATCCTGGCCCGAGTCAGAGAGGAGAAAAAAAAACTCCAGGACTCAAACACCAAACTGGGCGAAGAACTGAAAGATGTGCGGGCCCAGCTAGCCGACTCCGTGAAGGAGAATAAAAAGTTGCGAGGCGGCATATTCAGTACGTGGCCGGATCTTACCTTATAATAATTTGGAGGTGAAAGTAGTTGATATAGCTATGATTGCAGGTATGTTGACGGGCCGTCCCGAAGAGGAGGTGTCCGGATCATCAAGTGATCTCCTGCAAGGGCTGTCGCAGTTGCACGAGCAAGCTCGGCAGGCAATGCGGAGTGTAGCCAAGGCCTTATGGCCATCCGACTCCCCTCCAGGGAGTATGGAGAAGCTTGTAGAGCTGTTCAAGGGAGCGCGGCAGCGTATCCGACTATGGAAGATATCGGCTTGCCGAGAGGGTGCGCGAGAGGCCTGGGCCATGGTAAAAACACGATATACCAAGTTGGATCCGAATCACATGGCTCGGGTCGGACCGCTAGGGTCAAATGGGGAAGAAATTCTCGTTAGTTTAGTATATGGCCAAGTAGAGGTGGCCGCTAGATACTCCCAACAGGATTGTAAATTAGACCGCCTGTTGGACGGTATAGAGGAGGAAGTTTTTAAGTCCTAAGTGACTATGTATTTTTCCTTCTAGCTGGATTGTAAAACGATTGTCATGGCCAACCTTTTCGCTTCGATCTCTCGACCCGAAGGTGTGGAGTGTTTCCGAATACCTGAGCGGCAAAATAAACCGGGGTATGCATGGAAACCAGGCATAGGGGTCATAGTTGCTTGAACAGACAATTATCCGGCTAGTTATGTTATATTACATTAAGAGTGTAAGAACCATCTTCCAGAGAGAATAGTTCCGTTAAGGGTTCCTTTCCCTGGGTGTGCATGCATTGATGTGCATGTCCGAACTGTGATGAAGAAATCACAATGTGTATAGCTTCTGGGGGTTCACGATGGGACGAATGCAAAAACATCTTTAGTTCACCGACCGAATATTCCCTTAAGAACGCTAGCTTTCGGCTTCACCCAGTCTGAGGTACACATCCGGATGACCCGGCAGTAACAATCGCAGAGGTGCTCCCTTTATGCCCTAGCCGAACTAACGGGAACATAGGGCATAAGCACAGGAGCCAGGAAACCCAGCTTGGCTAAAACTTAAGTCATATCGATGCATATAATGGCGAAGAAAAGGTACATATGGGAGAAAACGCATATGTGAAGAGCTTGATGCTCAGAAAATAACAATAGCAAGCTTCTGTCCGAGAAGCCCCCAGGTATAATAGACGTACATACTTCAGGATGTATGCGTCGGGGGTGTACGGTCTAACCGCACAAAAGCTTTTAAAGATAAAAAACGAAAAGAGAGAGAAAAAAATGACGAAAACAATAGGGGGAAGGAGATGAACAAAGATTTCCGCGCTAGGGATAGAATCTTTGGAGTCTGGCTGCGTTCTAGGGGTTCGGCTCTAATCGATTGTCCCACGCATCACATAGGCGGTACGCTCCTCCGGTGAGAACTTCGTCGATGATGAAGGGACCCTCCCACTTGGGCTTGAGTTTGTCCTTTTTCTTCTCCGACAGGCGTAGAACGAGCTCGCTGACGTTGTAAGTTTTGGCCCGCACCTCTCTGCTTTGATACCTGCGAGCCTGATGTTGATGAAATGCGGAACGGGCTTTTGCGACGTCGCGCTCCTCCTCCAGGGCATCTAAGCTGTCCTGCCGATCGAGCTCGGCCTCTCTCTCTTCGTACATGCGCACTCGAGGTGAGTCATGAATAATGTCGCAGGGTAGTACTGCCTCTGCGCCGTACACCATGAAGAAATGTGTGTATCCGGTAGTGCGATTGGGCGTGGTCCGCAGCCCCCAGAGTACGGAGTCGAGCTCCTCAACCCAGTGCTTGTCTGACTCTTTCAAAGACCGCACTAGTCTAGGCTTAATGCCGCTCATAATAAGACCATTGGCTCTTTCGACTTGACCATTTGTTTGTGGATGATATACAGAGGCGTAATCGAGCTTGATGCCCAGATTAGCACACCAGGTTTTCACTTCGTCGGCTGTGAAATTGGAGCCGTTATCAGTGATGATGCTGTGCGGAACACTGTAATGGTGTACGACGCCGGATATAAAGTCTATTACTGGCCCGGAGTCGGCCGTTTTAACTGGTTTAGCCTCTATCCACTTGGTGAATTTATCCACCATGACTGGCAAATATTTTTTCTTATGGCTTCCTCCTTTAAGGGGTCCAACCATATCCAGTCCCCAGACCGCAAAAGGCCAAGTGATGGGGATTGTTTGTAGGGCGGTGGGGGGCATATGGCTTTGGTTGGCAAAGAGTTGGCATCCAACGCGGCGTTGGACAAGGTCCTGTGCATCCGCTCGGGCCGTCGGCCAATAGAATCATGTACGGAAGGCCTTGCTAACAAGGGCCCGAGCTGCGGCGTGGTGCCCGCCGAGACCGGCATGAATCTCAGCCAGGAGCTGCCGCCCCTCCTCCTCGGAGATACATCTTTGAAGGACTCCAGTAGCGCTTTTCTTATAGAGCTCTCCGTCGTGAACCTTGTAGGCCTTCGAACGCCGGACAACGCGGCGAGCCTCATTCTGGTCCTCAGGAAGCTCCTTCCTGTTAAGGTAGGCCAGGAAGGGTTCGGTCCATGGGGCAATGACAACCATGATGAGATGCGCCGACGGTGTTATTTCAGTGGCTGAGCCTCCGATGATGTCGGTGTTTTCGGAATCTGGGGTTATGTTCGGATTCGAACTAGTGTTGTCGTTTGCCCCCTGCCACACCACGGATGGCTTAAAAAGCCTTTCCAGAAAGATATTAGGCGGGACGGGGTCGCGCTTAGCACCGATACGAGCAAGAACGTCCACTGCTTGATTACTTTCTCGAGCCACATGATGGAACTCGAGCCCCTCGAACCAGGCCGACATTTTTATGACGGCATTACGATAAGCTGCCATCTTCGGATCTTTGGCGTCGAAGTCTCCATTTATTTGAGATATTGTAAGGTTTGAGTCCCCGCGCACTTCTAGGTGTTGTATGCCCATGGAGACAGCCATCCGGAGACCATGCAATAAGGCCTCGTATTCGGCTGCATTGTTGGAGTTTGTGTATAGTATTTGGAGTACGTACTGAATGATGTCTCCAGTAGGTGACGTTAAAACGACGCCCGCCCCTAGCCCCGCCAGCATTTTGGAGCCATCGAAATACATAACCCAATTGGAATATGTGTCGTACTCTTTAGGGAGTTCGGCCTCTGTCCATTCGGCGACGAAGTCAGCCAGTACTTGGGATTTAATAGCTCGACGTGGTTTGTATGTAATATCAAATGGAAGGAGCTCAATGGCCCATTTGGCAATCCAGCCCGTGGCATCACGGTTGTTTATAATGTCATTGAGTGGTACTTCGGAAGCCACTGTGATCGAACACTCCTGGAAGTAGTGACAGAGCTTTTGGGATGCCATGAAGACCGCGTATGCTATCTTTTGATAATGGGGGTACCGGGATTTGCATGGTGTAAGGACAATGGATACGTAGTATACTGGCCTGTGAAGCGGGAATTTGTGTCCATCCTGTTCTCGTTCAACGACGAGCACGGCGCTCACCACCTGATGTGTTGCCGATATGTATAATAACATCGGTTCACCGACGTTTGGTGCGGCCAGGATTGGGTTGCTTGCAAGAAGGGTTTTTATTTCCTCCAGTCCGGCTGTTGCCGCGTCCGTCCACTCGAAGTGATCGGTTCACTGTAGAAGGCGATAGAGTGGCAGTGCCTTTTCTCCCAATCTGGAGATAAAGCGGCTTAGAGCTGCCATGCAAGCCGCGAGCTTTTGGACTTGTTTAAGGTCTGTTGGCGTAGCCAACTGTGACAGAGCTCGGATTTTGGCTGGATTTGCTTCAATTCCTTTGTTGGAAACGATGAAGCCCAACAGTTTTCCAGCGGGGACGCCGAAAACGCACTTTTCCGGATTGAGCTTAATGTCATATGCGCAGAGGTTATCAAATGTGAGACGTAAATCGTCTATTAGTGTTTTGACGCGCTTCGTCTTGATGACGACGTCGTCCACATAATCTTCAACTGTCTTGCCAATCTGTTTCTCCAGGCATGTTTGAATCATGCGTTGGTATGTGGCGCCGGCGTTCTTGAGCCCGAAGGGAATGGTGTTGAAGCAGAATGGCCCATATGGGGTAATGAATGTTGTTGTGGCTTGATCGGACTCCTTCATTTTGATTTGATGGTATCCGGAATATGCATCAAGGAAACACAGTGAGTCGTGTCCTGCGGTAGCATCAATGATTTGATCAATGCGGGGGAGGGGGGATCCTTAGGGCAAGCCTTATTGAGGTCTTTAAAATCGACGCATAACCGCCAGGATTTGTCCTTCTTTGGTACCATCACCAGGTTAGCCAGTCAGTCAGGATGTTTTATCTCTTTGATGAATCCGGACTCAATTAGCTTAGCCAGCTCCTCCCTCATAGCTTGGCGTTTGGGCTCGGAAAAGTGCCACAGTGCTTGTTTGATTGGTTTGTATCCCTTTAGGATGTTAAGGCTATGTTCGGCCAACTCTCGTGGGATTCCAGGCATGTCAGAAGGGTGCCAGGCGAATATATCCTAGTTTTCGCGAAGGAAATCCCTTAGTACGGCATCGACCGTTGGGTCAAGTTGTGCTCCAATAGATGCTGTCTTCTTGGTGTCCGTTGGGTGGACCTGGAATTTGACTATTTCTTCTGCCGGTTTGAAGGAGGTGGATTTGGGTCGTTTGTCTAAGATCACATCGTCCCTATCCACCGTGGAGCGCAGTGCGGTTAATTCTTCGGCCGCGAGGGCTTCAGATAATGCCTCAGGGGCCAGGGATGCGGTTTTGTTTTCGGCGCGGAGTGCTATGTCCGGATCACTTACAAGAGTGATCATGCCGTTTGGTCCGGGCATTTTGAGCTTCATATACCTGTAATGAGGTATAGATTGGAAGCGTGTAAAAGCGTCCCGCCCCAACAGGGTGTGGTATCCGCTGCTGAAAGGAGCCACTTGGAAGGTGATCTCTTCAGACCGATAATTCTCCGGCGTGCCGAATACCACGTCAAGTGTGATTTTTCCCGCACACCGCGCCTCCCGACTGGGAATGATTCCTCAGAAGGTCATGCTGCTTTGCTTGATGCGGCTCCTGTCAATTTCCATTTTGTGTAGTGTATCCTCATAGATGAGGTTTAGTCCGCTGCCACTGTCCATGAGGACCTTGGTGAGTCGAAAGCCGTCCATGATGGGACTGAGGACTAAAGAGGCTGGTGCTCGGACTGTCCTGTATTTTGGTTCATCGCTGGCATTAAAGGTTATAGCCGTGTCGTTCCAAGGGTTACTGTGGCGATTTGACAGACTTCGGCAAGGCCGCGAAGTTCCCTTTTGCGCTTATTGTTTGAAGCGAATGTCTCAAAGACCATCAGTACTCTGGGTCATCGTCTTCTGGAGGGTGTTGCTTTGGTGTGTTTTTGGTAAGGATGTCCTCGCCGCTTTTGGCTACCTGTCGGAGTATCCAACATGCTCTAAGGCTGTGGGTTGGTATGGTATCCCTTGTTGTGTGTATTTTGCATGGGCCATCGAGCCATTCCTCCAGAACAGTTCCGCGCCACGTAATTGGTTTGTATTTCTTCGCTATTGGACTGGGCGCGTCACGGGGGGGCGCCCTTTTCGCCTGGACCAGTGGTTGAGTTGGGAGCGATGGCTCCCAACAAGCTGCCTGATCCCTCCAGGCGCTTTCCATTGCGTTGTACTTCTGTACGATAGTTTCCAAGTCAGCGAAGTGTAGTATGTGGCGGCGATTAATGGAGTTGAGGATTCCTTCGTTGAGGCAATTGTTGCGGAACGCTGATATTGCGTCCTCGTCGCGGCAATCTTTAACCTTGTCCTTGACAAGGAGGAATCTGGCCCAGAAGTGGTGGACCGTTTCCTGAGACTGCTGTTGTATGCTCGTGAGAGCGCTTATGTCTGGGTGGGTGGGTGGAATTGGATCTGGACCCTGACCCGATCGATGATCCGGAGTCTGAAGTTTTTCCAGACTTAACAGTCCGGGCACCGGAGTATCTTATGGTTTCCTTTGCCCGCCATCCGATTCTATGTTCGAAAGGCCGGTCACCTCCTTTTGCGGGTGGATATCCGGCTCTATAGGGTTGGCGATCTGGACGTAGTCCGTCTTCAGTATAGGGGAAGAGTCGCCGTCTTGCTCCTCTACTGCCGCTATCTGGTGGGTGATCGGTGGAGATTTGATTTCTCTTTGGTCGGGTTTAAGCCCGGTCGGATCGTAATCTATGGCGATTCCCAGGGCGGCGATACGATCCAGGAGCTCGTTTAAAGACGAAAACGCGCCGGATCCATCTGTCGGAGTAAATGGCCACGGATAGCCTAACCGACTCCCCCTGGCTCTTCGAAAAATTATCAGGCCATTCGAGCCTTCAAGCATACAAAGCATAGGGCCGCCTTCCCCCGGCCGGCTATCCCCAGGGCCGACTACCAGAAGGCGACCCGGCCTCAGAAACCTTCGCCAAGAAAGATACGAGATGGCCGACTCCAGGGAGCCGGCCCCAAGAGGACCGACTCCCAGAAGCCGGCCATGAAGAAAGCCGACTCCCAGAAGCCGGCCAAGACTGCACCCACCAAGACTGCATCCACATAACGGTGATAAGACAGGGCGTGGCCACAGTACAGCCCACTACCCCCGAATCCCGAAGCAGGCATGGCCACAGGGCGCCGTACGGGCCAGCCATCTCCCGTCCGGCGCGGCACTGTAACCATGTTGACCTCGATGTCACCCACGACAGGCGCCAGTACGGCCCACGGGCGGCGGGCCCCTTTTGCCAGAGAGACACTCGAAGGCGGCCCTGCCTCCCCTAGTCGGCCAGGGGCGTGGCCGGCTCCCAATAGCCGGCTACCTCCCTCCCTCGAAACATGTGCCTCATTAAGGAGACGAGACGAGGTAAGGCTACAGTGAGAGCCCGCAAGGTGGCGGCACTGTAGCCACGCTTACCTCGACAAAGCCCTCGTCATCAGAGGCGAGGCAACAGTAACCAGCCGCCGACAAGGCCCCCAAGCGGTGGGGTCGGCCTGTCGGCCAAGAGGCCGGCAGCCAGCAGGACCCACCAGTCGGCGGGCCCCAGTGGCCGGCGGAGAAGCCGGCGAGCATAGACACTGACGGCTGGGACCCGCGCCCAGCCGGATTACCATTGTACCCCTGGGAGGTAGGCCTATATAAGCCCCCCGGGGCACCCATGCAAAGGGTTGATCTCATAGAGTTTCACACACCACATAGAAAGAAAAGGAGAGCTAGCCTTGCCCTTCTTCTTCCTCTAGCCAAACAGCTCGAGGAGCACTTGTAGCTACTTGTATTGATCTAGTGATCATGCGGAGACCCCGCAGAGCAGGACTAGGGGTGTTATCTCCACGGAGAGCCCCGAACCTGGGTAAGATCCGCCGGCGTGCATGTCTTCGCCTTATCCCGTTTCCAGGCACCGGCGATGTCTTACTGGCTCCCACAATGATAAGCCACCCGTTGGCATATGTCGCACCTACCACCCGACATTTGGCGCCCACCGTGGGGCCAGGTGCACCGTCGTCCGGAGACCTGTTCTGGACGGGAACCCTTTTCCTCCCCCGCGAGCGTAGCCAGCCTGCTACGCCCGATGGCGCTTGCCTTGACGCGCTGCAAGGCGTCGACGACGCCTGCGCGGCGAGCTGCCTCGCCGACCTTCTTGGCGAGACTCGCATCTCTGACGAGCCCGCGTCCGACGCGGGCACAGACTACCCCGAGAGCCGCCTCGTCAGCCTCCTCGACCAGCTTCACGTCTCCAGCGAGCTTGCTGTGGACTTGGAGTCGGTCGGCTCCACCGACCCAATGCTTGTCGACTCCGACACGGCATCGCTCGACGCCTACCCCTCCGACGTGGTAATATTCGACGACCCTCTCCCTCGAGCCGACAGTGGCAGCAGCACTGTCACTGAGGTACTGGTCATCAGCCACGGCGCCGACTCAGGCGAGAACGCCCATGACGCCTTACAAGCGGCGATGCATGACTTGTCCGTCCCCTTTCCGGCCGACGTCGACGCCGAGACTCTGGAGGCACGCCGCCTCGCCCTCATCGCGGAGGGCCAGAAGATAGCCTCCATGAGACGCCTCACTGAGGCTCACCAGCGCGAAGTCGACCGCGCCGCCTTTGGTACGCCGCCTCATGGCGGGCCGA
Organism: Triticum aestivum; assembly: GCF_018294505.1. Classification (NCBI taxonomy): domain Eukaryota; kingdom Viridiplantae; phylum Streptophyta; class Magnoliopsida; order Poales; family Poaceae; genus Triticum; species Triticum aestivum. The sequence continues at coordinate 104,972,964 of NC_057808.1, read as the reverse complement.
GCCGAGTCGGCCTCGTCAAGAAGCGCGGCGTGGCCATCGCCAGCATGCTGGGGGCAGACCGCCCAGTCTACGCCACACCGCTCGAGAATCTGCGAGCCGCTCAGGCGGCCGCAGAAGAGCTAAACGGGCTGGGGGCTGATGAGCTCCCCTACATGACAAGGCGCATCCAACAGCTGATCGACGCGGCCGCGGAGCGGCATGAAGCCGGCGCCCGCGCTAAGAGTCCTCCCCCACGCCGAGAACACGCCGCGACATCCCGGTCGCCGACTGCGAGCGGCGCCCACGCAAGGAAAGACAAGGAGCCGGCTGCTAGTCGCAGCCGGACTCGAATCACCATCGAGCGCGACGCGGAAGGCCGCCCTCGAGCGGTGGAGCGCCAAAGCAATCCGCCTCCTCCCCTGCCTCGTGGGGAGAGATATCCCACCCCGCCGCCTGTCACGCATCCGACTCTCGGTGGCCAACTAGGCCACCGCGAAGGAGTCGGCGAGAACGACGCCCGCCACCGGATCGACCGCCTAGCACGATCCCTGGCGCTAGAAGAAGAAGACGATGTCGGCCCGCCTTGCTTTGGCCCCCGCATCCGCGACGAGCCCTTCCCCAAAGGGTTCTCGCTCCCCAGAGACACGCCCAAGTACAACGGCTCCGTGAAGCCGGAAGATTGGCTGATCAACTACTCTACCATTGTCAGCATAGCGAACGGTAACAGACGCGTAGCCGTGAAGTACGTCCCTCTCATGCTGCAAGGCACATCACGCACCTGGCTAAACAGCCTCAAGCGCAGCGTCAACAGCTAGCTGGACTTCACGGAAGTCTTCGTTCGCAACTTCACTAGCACGTACAAACGGCCTCCCAAGCCCCGCCAGCTCTCCTTGTGCGTCCAAGGGCCCAGCGAATCGACTCACGACTACCTCACGCAGTGGGCCGAGCTCCGCAACTCCTGCGAGGGGGTGCACGAGGTTCAAGCCATAGAATACTTCACCGCCGGGTGCCGAGAGGGCACCCTCCTCAAGCACCGACTCCTCTGCGACGAGCCGACTACCCTCGACGAGCTGCTGGTCATAGCAGACAAGTACGCCACGGCCGACTCCTCGATGAAGACCGAGCTCCGAGTGGACGCCTCTGGGAAGGTGCTTGCTCCGGCTCCCAAGACGCCGGCTGGTGACTCCAACCAACGCCCCTACCAGAACGACCACAAGCGCAACGCCCCTATGCCGCCTTCCACCAGTCGGCAGGTGGCCATTGTCGAAGACGAGCAGCCCGAAGAGCGGCCAGCTCCCAAGAAGAAGGGCGGCAGGCCGGCTTGGCAGCCGGCCTTCTCCTATGAGTAGACTCTCGATGCCGCCTGCAAGTTTCACAGCGGCGCGAAGCCGTCCAACCACATGACTCGGAAGTGCCACTGGCTCACACGGATCTCCAAGGGCGAGGGGCTGGTGCCGCCTCCGCCTCCTGGCCCGCCGCCTCCAGCCCCCCAGCAGCCGGCTGCTCAACCAGCAGTCGGAGCCATTCAGGATGAGTTCCCAGATGAGCACGCCGCCTACGTCGTCTTCACGAGCCAGGTTGAAGACAAGCGCAGCCGGCGCCGACAGCACCAAGAGGTCAACGCGGTCGCCTCCAGCAACCCCGAGTTCATGCATTGGTCTGAAAGGCCTATCAGCTGGAGCCGGGACGATCACCCAGAGGTGATGCCGTCTCCTGGCTCCTATGCGCTGGTGTTGAACGTCACCCTCGCGACAGAGAGGCAAGCTGCCCAATTCTCCCGCGTGCTGATTGATGGCGGAAGCAGTATCAACATACTGTACCGCGACACCATTGAGAAGTTGAACCTCAAGGCGAAGCAGCTCATGCCAAGCCGGGCCGTGTTCCATGGCATCGTACCCGGCCTGTCCTGTTCCCCAATCGGCAAGATCAAGTTGGATGTTCTCTTTGGAGACAAGGATCACTTTCACCGAGAAGCGATCTGGTTTGAGGTAGTGGACCTAGAGAGCCCTTACCACGCCTTGCTTGGCCGACCTGCCCTGGCCAAGTTCATGGCTGTGCCCCACTACGCCTACCTCAAGATGAAGATGCCGAGCTCGAAGGGGATCATCACTGTAGCCGGCGACTACAAGAAGTCCATCGAGTGCGCTGCAGCCAGCAGCCGACTGGCCGAGTCCCTCGTGGTTGCAGAAGAGAAGAAGATGCTGGAGCGAGTTGTGGCCATGGCCGGCAAGAAGCCGCCCTGCCCCCCAACCCCAAGGAATATGATGCTCAGGGCTCCTTCCAGCCGGCCAAGGAGACGAAGAAGATACCTCTGGACCTGGAGAACCCGGAGAGGTTTGCCATCATTGGTGCAAACCTGGACAGTAAATAGGAAGGCGAGCTCGCCGACTTCCTCCGTGAGAATCGAGACATCTTTGCATGGTCCCCAAAGGACATGCCTGGTGTTCCGAAGGATTTCGCCGAGCACAAGTTACACGTCCGAGCAGACGCGAAACCAGTCAAGCAGCCTCTCCGCCGACTGTCGGAGGAGAAGAGAAGAATCGTAGGAGAAGAGATAGCCCGGCTCCTGGCCGCTGGCATCATTATGGAAGTGTTTTTCGCAGAGTGGCTTGCCAACCCGGCCTTGGTGTTGAAGAAGAACAATAATGGCGTATGTGTATAGACTACACTAGCCTCAACAAAGCTTGCCCCAAAGATCCATTTGCCCTACCACGGATTGATCAGGTGATAGACTCCACAGCCGGATGCGAGCTGTTGAGTTTCTTGGATGCCTACTCGGGATACCACCAGATCTAGTTGGACCCAGCGGACCGCCTGAAGTCCGCCTTCATCACACCATTCGGAGCTTTCTGTTACCTGACTATGACATTCGGCTTGAGGAATGCCGGTGCCACTTTTTAGCGTTGCATGTAGAAATGCCTCCTCAAGCAACTCGGCAGAAATGCCCACATCCACGTAGACGATATTGTGGTGAAGACAGAGAAGCGCGGCACCCCGCTGGAAGACCTCAAAGAAACATTTGCCAACTTGCGCCGATTCCAGATCAAGCTCAACCCCGAGAAATGCGTGTTCGGAGTACCAGCCGGCCAGCTTCTAGGCTTTCTGGTCTCCGAACGCGGCATTGAGTGCAACCATGTGAAGATCAAGGCCATTGAGAGAATGGAGATTCCCACCAAGTTGCGAGATGTTCAGAAGTTCACTGGGTGTCTGGCCTCCCTAAACCGCTTTATCAGCCGGCTAGGGGAGAAGGCTCTCCCCCTGTACCGACTCATGAAGAAATCCACTCACTTCGAGTGGAATGACCAAGCAGACCAAGCCTTCCATGAGTTGAAGAAGATGCTGACCACTCCACCTGTCCTGGCGGCGCTGACTGAGAAGGAGCCCATGCTCCTCTACATTGCCACGACTAGCCGAGTGGTCAGTACAGTCATCGTGGTCCAGCGCCCAGAAGAAGGTCGGGCCCAGTTAGTCCAGAGGCCGGTATATTATTTAAGCAAAGTACTGTCCACCTCAAAGCAAAACTACCTGCACTACCAGAAGATGTGCTATGGAGTGTACTTCGCCGCCAAGAAGCTGAAGCCCTACTTTCAAGAGCATCCCATCACGGTCGTATGCACCGCCCTGCTCACCGAGATCATAGGCAGCCGGGATGCATCCGGCCGGGTGGCTAAGTGGGCCATCGCGCTGGCCCCTTACACAATCTTCTACCAGCCCCGCACCGCCATCAAGTCCCAAGCATTGGTCGACTTCCTTGTCGACTGGGCCGAGACCCAGTACCTACCGCCGGCTCCCGACTCCACTCATTGGCGGATGCACTTCGACGGGTCCAAGATGCGCACCGGCTCGGGAGCCGACATCGTCCTCACCTCTCCCAAAGGCGACAAGCTCAGATACACGCTGCAAATCCATTTTGCCGCCTCCAACAATGTGGCGGAGTATGAGGCGCTCATACACGGGCTCCGGCTAGCCAAAGAGCTCGGCATACGCCGGATCCTGTGTTATGGCGACTCGGACTTGGTGGTCCAGCAGTCATCTGGCGACTAGGACGCCAAGGATGCAAACATGGCAAGCTATCAATTCCTCGTCCAGCAGATCAGTGGATACTTTGAAGGGTGCGAGTTCCTTCACGTGCCACGGGCCGACAACGACCAAGCAGATGCCCTGGCACGGATCGGCTCCACCCGACACGCTATACCAACCGGTGTCTCTCTCTAGTGCCTCCTCAAACCGTCTCCAGAATCGGACTCTATCTTCGTACCGCCCGCCCCTGATGCAGCCGGATCCGACTGGAGGAACCCAGCAGGCGGCTCGGGGACTTCGACAAGCGACCCGGGGACTGCCGTAGTCGCACCCGGCTCGGGGACTTCAGAACCCGGCCCGGAGACTGCAGCAGTCGGCCCGGGGACTGCAGCGGCACAAGAAGCGGTGGCCGACTCCAACTCTCCACCACCCAACCCACCCACCCGGGTCACAGTGGCCGTACTGACAGTAGAAGAAGTCGCAGCTCCATCATGGGCCCAGCCCATCCTCAACTTCCTAGTCAACAGAGAGCTGCCGACTGATGAGATCTCGGCAAGACGAGTGCAACACCGAGACGGAGCATATGCAATAATAAACAGAGAACTTGTCAAGCGTAGCGTCACTGGAGTCTTCTAGCGCTGCGTCGAGCCAGAGAAGGGCGTAGCAATCCTCAAGGATATCCACCAAGGCGAATGCGGCCACCACGCCGCCTCAAGATCACTTGTGGCCAAAGCTTTCCGCCATGGTTTCTTCTGGCCGACTACTTTGGAAGATGCCAAGGAATTAGTCAAATGCTGCAAAGGATGCCAAGTCTTCAGTTCCAAGCAACACCTGCCGACTTCTGCACTCAAAACCATCCCCCTCACCTGACCCTTTGCCGTTTGGGGGCTGGACATGGTGGGCCCATTCAAGACAGCCCGCGGCGGCATGACACATCTGCTTGTCACCGTGGACAAATTTACCAAGTGGATTGAAGCGAAGCCGATCAAGAAGCTGAACGGACCGACTGCCGTGACATTCATCGCAGACATCACTACTCGGTATGGTGTGCCACACAGCATCACCACCGACAATGGCACAAATTTTGCCAAGGGCGCACTGGCACGTTTCTGCGCGACACAGGGCATCCGACTGGACTTAGCGTCCGTTTCCCACCCGCAGTCAAACGGCCAGGTCGAGCGAGCAAACGGCCTCATCCTCTCCAGCATCAAAGCCCCGACTGGTCGTACCACTGGAGCGTTCGGCCGGCTGCTAGCTCGATGAGCTGCTGGCTGTCCTCCGGAGTCTGCGTACTACCCCAAACAAGTCAACCGGCTTCACTCTGTTCTTCCTTGTATATGGTGCCGAGGCGGTCATCCCAACTGACATCGAGTTCGACTCGCCTCGGGTCACCATGTACACGGAGGCGGAGGCCAAGGAAGCGCGAGAAGATGGCGTCGACCTGCTGGAAGAGGGCCGACTGTTAGCACTCAGCCGGTCCGCCATCTACCAGCAGGGTTTGCACCGTTATCACAACCGGAAGGTCAAGCCAAGATCCTTCCAAGAGGGCGACCTTGTGCTCTGGCTGATCCAGTGAACAGCCGGCCAGCACAAGCTCTCGGCCCCTTGGGAAGGCCCTTTCGTCGTCAGCAAGGCACTAGGCAACGACTCCTACTACCTGATCGACGCACAGAAGCCAAGAGCATGCAAGAGGGATGATTCCGGCAAGGAGTCGGAACGACCATGGAACGCCAACCTCCTGAGAAGATTTTACAGTTGAAAGCAGTATGTATCATGCTACCTTTTTTGTATTAAGTACGAGACAACGGGCCCCCCGAGGCGCACTCGGGGACTGCCCTCCTTTATCTATGAATGACGAGTGTCATACTCATGAATGTATTAGTACATTTGATTTTCTATCTGGCACCGGGTTCGACTAGTCGGCCCGGCGACTGGCCGCCTTAAGTTATATTAAAAGTTCTACCTGAAGTCAAACAAGTAGTGTGCCAGCACCCGAGCCCTCTCTTGTTGAAAGTTGCAGCTCAAATAACCGACTGTCCGACTGGCAAGAGCCAAAGGCAGAAAAGATGCCCACACGAAAAACGGCTAAGGACTAACGAACTTATATAACACAAGCCGGCCTCCAACCACGCCTACCGGCTGTCAAAACAGCCGGCTGGCCGGCCTCCCAGTCACTTCGCTACAATCCAACAAAGCTAGAGTACTTGCCCTCCCAACTGGCCAAGCACTTCTCCAGCCACAGACTGCAGAGCAGCTGTCCGGCTGGGAAGGCGGCAACCAAGGGAGGGCGGCAAAGGAAACAGCCGAAGGACGACAAGCAAAGAACAAGGGAAAGCCAAATGCATGCATAATTATATTTACACATAAGGCCTCCAACAGGCCGGCTATCAATATAGTTCGAATACACCCCCAGTGGGTGGAACTGTGCAAACTTAACAAAAATATTGTTCCAAGAGTAATAAAACAGGAAAGAAGAGGCAGCAAATTAGACTAAGCGCGCAGCAGGGGAGCCGGGCTGGTCGGTGGAGACGGTGGCATCGGCTGGAGGAGTGGCCGGCTGGCGAGTCTCGGCTTGATCATCGCCGGCTGCAGGCGGTGCGCTCGCACGTGCCTTGTTGCTGGAGGCACGGTCAAGCTGAGGCTGACCGGCCGCCCCACCATCTGGCGCGGCGTCTTCACCCTCCTCCTCCTCCTCCTCGCCCTCGTCGCTGGAGTCGATCTCCTCCGCCGAGTCCTCGCCATCTGCCGGGTTCAGCCCGAACCACTCCTCCGGTTGGGCAACGCCATTGTCGTCCACCTCAGGAGCAAAGGCGCTGGTGTCGGTGTAGTCGGCAATCGCCGAGGCTCGCTGGATGATAGCCGGCCGCACCGGCTCCAGCTCCGTGTCGGCCTCCTGCCGCCAGGTGGCCAGCTGGTCCAAACTCAGCTCGGGATACCAGGCCTTGACGAACTCCAGCGCCCGCCTGGCGCCGAACCGAGCCGCAGAAGCCTTCCAGGCCTCGAAGCGGCCGGCCGCCACCTCCAGCCAGTCGGTAGTCCGACTGGGGGTGCGGGGAATCACCTCACCGGGCCAGAGAGCGGCTAGCACCTGCGCTCCAACACGCTGAAGCTGGCGGAGCATGCGGTGAGCCGGTTGGAGGCGGGCTTGAATCGCCAAGAGCTGTTCCTCCAGCGATCGGGGAGCGTTCGACGCGATCTTGGCGCCAGCCTGCCTTTGCGCCTCGCGGTGGGCCTCGACGACCTGGTTGGCGGCAGTAGAGTAGCCAGGGAAGTACTCTGCGCGAGAAAGAAAGAGCAAAAAGGAGAAAAATACCAAGTCAGAAAAATGAACCAAACGGCAAGCGGCAAGCAAGGGACGAAGAAGAGGGCCGCCTACCGTCAACCAAGTCTTCGATCTGGCCGTAGCCGTTGATCAACGACTGCCTCGCCTCGGCCCAGCTCGCCGCTTCCGTATGATATTCGGCTTGAAGGGCGGCCTCGCTGTCCTGCACCACCTTCAGGGCCGCCTTGTCACTCTCCTCCTGGTCGGCTAGCCTCTTGGCCAGGCGGACACGCTCCTGGGCCAAGGAGTCAAACTCGGCTTCCTTAGCGCGAAGGGCGGCCTGAGTCCCACCCAGCTGCTCCCTCAGTTTGGCGTTGGCCGCTGCAGGCATGGCAGAAAAGAAAGAAGCAATAAGGAAGAAGTCGTCAAGAAAGATCCGACCCGACTGCTCAGCAGTCGGCCTGAATCTCGGGGAGTACACCCAGTGGGTGCGCTGACGCGCCCCCAAATGAGATAAAAGATGAAGCACTTACCCCGGCTCTCAGATAGATCAGCATTCTTCTGGGTCAGCTCCCGAGCCTGGGAGTTGAAGGCAGCCGCGCGGAGGTTGTGGTAGTCCTGCAAGTCAGGCAGAGAAGCGAATGAGAACAAGATATCAAACAAAGCCCGCTAAGAAGTTCCAAGCCGCCTGCTCAGCAGCCGACTCGAAACTCGGGGACTACACCCAGTGGGTGCGCTGACGCGCCCCCACGGAAGAAACCAAGATCAAAAAAGCAAAAACGGGAAGACTTACCCGAATGGCCGCTCGCGTCGCAAGGAACTCGTCATTGTATTTCCTCAGCGCCGCGGCCTGGGACTGAAGCCAGTTCCAGACTTCCTGCGCCGCCACGTTCACCACAACCGTCCCTCCACCCGGCGTCCACCCCGAGCTGGCGCTGGCCGCCTCCACGTCCTGGGCCGACGAGCCGGAGCCCGCGGCCTTCTGCGGGTCCGAAGTGGCCTTCTGCGGGTCCGAAGTGGCCTTCCCCGTGCGCTGGCGCGATGGCGACTGGACCACCAGGTCCGTCCTTGCAGCCGGCTCGCCCCCAGCCGATTGTGCAGGCGGCGCATTAGGCCGGCTGCCTTGGGCCGCCCCAGTCGGCGACGACGGTGCCGCCTCCCTCTCAGGGACAACGATGTCGTCCTCCCTCTCCAACCCCGACAGGTTGCCGCTGGCTTCCTCCGGCGGGGGCTCCGGGACCTCGGGCGCCGCGACACGCAGAGGGGTGACAAGCAAGGCCCCCTCCGCTTGGGCCTTGGCCGCCGCGTCGGCACGTGCCTTCGCCGACTCCTCCTGTGCCGCCTTGGCGGCAGCCGCCCTCAGCTCCTCTGCCTCCCGCTCCTCCCGCGCGTCCCGCGCATTTCGCTCCATCGCTGCCTGAAGCTCGGCGCGGGGGTCCACACGACGGGTGCTCCTGGATCCTCACGGCGATCCAACCATGGAGGTGGTAGCAACCCGCTCAAGAGAAAGCGGAGCCCTGATTTTTGAGATAGGGCAAGGATTCAGAAATCAACAAGAAAAGAAGAGAGAGTATGCAAAAGAATATACACTTACGATGACACCATCTGCGGCTGCTTCACCAGCTTGCGGAAGCGGGCCGCCTTCGCGGCCGCTTCATCCCGCCTGGTCGCCGCCGCCTCGCCCTTGGGCTTCTTCGGCCGACTGCCGAACAAGCCCGACGTGGCTCGGCGCTTCTGCCCACCACCCCGAGCAGGCGGCGCAGCGGAGGGACCCACGCCATGGCCGGACGCCGGCTGGCGGCGTGGGACAATTTCCGCCTCGTCGTCATCCGGCCAGTCGTCGAAGCTGACTCCAAGCCCGGAGCCGCCTGCTTCGCCGCTGGCTTCGCCGCCTCCCGCCTCGGTGTTGTCGTCCATGGCGGCTGCCCCCAAGTCGTGGTCCTCCAAGTCATGCTCCGTCCGGTCGGGAAGAAATTGGCGATCCGCCCCCGACTCGACCGCAGGTCGAAGGAGAGGGCTCTGCCAAGACGTGCCGACTGGTCAGAGTCGGCCAAGAAAAACTCGGCGACAAAACTAAGAGAAGAAAGGATAAAGAGAGCATACCATAGGCGGAGGATATGCACGGGAGTATGGCTCTTTGTCAAACCGCCACTCTACGGAGAGCTTGCAGTTCGCAAGATAATTCACCATATGAGCCACCTCGTCGTGCGGCATATCCTGGGTGCACATCCGACTCGGATCGAGTTGGCCGCTCATCAGACAGATCAGGTGAGGGCGGCTTTGAAGCGGAAGCACCCAGCGCGCGACGAAGGCGGCCAGCAAGTTGGACCCAGTCAGGCCCTTCGACTGGATCATCACCGGGAGTCGGGCGACGGCTGCGGCTCCAGCCTGCGACAGCGTCACGGCCCGATAGGACCACTGGGGCTGCCTCCCAGCCGGCGGGCCGGCTACGTAAGCCGGCAAGTTGACGTAGTCCCCTTGTGGGGCGATGTTCCTCACGTAGAAATACGACTTCTGCCAGCGCTTCACCGACTGGATCAGCGTGATGACGGGGAAGGGGTTGTCGGCCGCCGGCCTCCACATCGCGATGAAGGCACCGCTCTGAGCCGGCACGCCCTGCATGCGGGTCCTGATCTTGGTTTGGAAGAACTCCCCCCAGAGCTGGAGGGTGGGGAGAACGCCAAGAAAGCCTTCACATAGGGTGACGAAGGCAGACAGCAGCACCACCGTGTTCTGAGTGAGGTGGTGCGGTTGGAGTTGATAGAAGTCGAGGAAGGAGCAGAAGAAGGCGCTCGCCGGCAAGCCGAGGCCGCGCAAGAAATGCGAGCGGAAGTTTTCCCGCTCGCCTTCCTCCGGCGCCGGCGTGATCTCCTTCTCCGGCGCGAGACGGACCCGCACCTGGTCCTTGCCGGGCAACAGCCGCGTCTTGCGGAGGAAGTCGATGTGGTCCATATGGACGTTGGAGCCGTCCCAGTCCCCGCCGTACTGCATGGTGGCGAGAAGCTAACGAGGAAGAGTGCGGCGGCAGAGAAAGCACGGCCCTGCAACGGCAAAGCTGCGGGGCGGAGTGAAGATTGGTGGGACGGCACGGCGGCGAGGCGCTGCTGCGAGGGAAAGCAGGAGGAAGAAGATGGCGGAGAGGAGAGGAGCGTGCGAGCGTTTGCCGCTTCCCCTCCCCCCTACTTATAGCCTCGTGTGGCGAAGCCGAGGAGGCAAGGCGCGGGGAGGAACGTGGGATTAACTGCGCCCACTCCCCCACGTCCCGCGATTATTGCGCCCCAACGGCGTGCGGAAACCGCCGCCGGAAGATGTGCGGACAGCTCTGGGCCACAGAGGATCTGTGCCTGGGCCTAGGCGTAGGAGTGGTGGGCCCTCGGCCTGCGGCGATGTCCTGTCGCGCGCGTGGGTTGGCAAGCTTTTTCAGCTGGAGGAGGCCACGTGGTTCGCGGGCGGCGAGCGGCCAGCCCGCAGCCCGACGCATGCACCAACAGACTCCCGCCTTCTGACTATAAAAATTTCGCCAAGACGGCGCGCCCAACCGAAGCCGGCTCCCAGCTGCTGGCTCGTCAAGATAAGAAGCTGACCGAGCTTCTCGACCTCCTCTCAGCCTCGAAGCCCAACCAGCTTTGGGGACTACTGTCGGAGTAAATGGCCACGGGTAGCCTAACCGACTCCCCCTGGCTCTTCGAAAAATTATCCGACCATTCGAGCCTTCAAGCATACAAAGCAGAGGGCCGCCTTCCCCGGCCGGCTATCCCCAGGGCCGACTACCAGAAGGCGACCCGGCCTCAGAACCCTTCCCCAAGAAAGATACGAGATGGCCGACTCCAGGGAACTGGCCCCAAGAGGACCGACTCCCAGAAGCCGGCCATGAAGAAAGCCGACTCCCAGAAGCCGGCCAAGACTGCACCCACCAAGACTGCATCCACATAACGGTGATAAGACAGGGCGTGGCCGCAGTACAGCCCACTACCCCCGAATCCCGAAGCAGGCATGGCCACAGGGCGCCGTACGGGCCAGCCATCTCCCGTCCGGCGCGGCACTGTAACCATGTTGACCTCGATGTCACCCACGACAGGCGCCAGTACGGCCCGCGGGCGGCGGTACCCTTTTGCCAGAGACACTCGAAGGTGGCCCAGCCTCCCCTAGTTGGCCAGGGGCATGGCCGGCTCCCAATAGCTGGCTACCTCCCTCCCTCGAAACATGTGCCTCATTAAGGAGACAAGACGAGGTAAGGCTACAGTGAGAGCCCGCAAGGCGGCGGCACTGTAGCCACGCTTACCTCGACAAAACCCTCATCATCAGAGGCGAGGCAACAGTAAACAGCCGCCGACAAGGCCCCCAAGCGGTGGGGTCGGCCTGTCGGCCAAGAGGCCGGCAGCCGGCGGGACCCACCAGTCGGCGGGCCCCAGTGGCCGGCGGAGAAGCCGGCGAGCATAGACACTGACGGCTGGGACCCGCGCCCAGCCGGATTACCATTGTACCCCTGGGGGTAGGCCTATATAAGCCCCCCGGGGCACCCATGCAAAGGGTTGATCTCATAGAGTTTCACACACCACATAGAGAGAAAAGGAGAGCTAGCCTTGCCCTTCTTCTTCCTCTAGCCAAACAGCTCGAGGAGCACTTGTAGCTACTTGTATTGATCTAGTGATCATGCGGAGACCCCGCAGAGCAGGACTAGGGGTGTTATGTCCACGGAGAGCCCTGAACCTGGGTAAGATCCGCCAGCGTGCATGTCTTCGCCTTATCCCGTTTCCAGGCACCGGCGATGTCTTACTGGCTCCCACAATGATAAGCCACCCGTTGGCATATGTCGCACCTACCACCCGACAATTAGTGAGGAAGCTAATGATGATGATCATGAAGCTTCAGATCAAGTTACTACCGAACCTCGTAGGTCAACCAGAGTATGGTCCGCACCAGAGTGGTATGGTAATCCTTTTTGGAAGTCATGTTACTAGACCATGACAAACCTACGAACTGTGAGGAAGCGATGATGAGCCCAGATTCCGCGAAATGGTTTAAGGCCATGAAATCTGAGATGGGATCCATGTATGAGAACAAAGTATGGACTTTGATTGACTACCTCGATGATCGGCGAGCCATTGAGAATAAATGGATCTTCAAGAGAAAGACGGACGCTGATAGTAGTGTTACTATCTACAAAGCTCGAATTGTTGCAATTTTTTTTTGACAAGTTCAAGGTGTTGACTACGATAAGATTTTCTCACTCGTAGCAATGTTTAAGTCTGTCCAAATCATGTTATCAATTGCCACATTTTATGAAATCTGACAAATGGATGTCAAAACTGCATTCCTTAATGGATTTCTTAAAAAAAGAGTTGTATATGATGCAACAAGAAGGTTTTGTCAATCCTAAAGGTGCTAACAAAGTGTGCAAGCTCCAGCGATCCATTTATGGACTGGTGCAAGCCTCTCGGACTTGGAATATACGCTTTGATAGTGTGATCAAAGCATATGGTTTTATACAGACTTTTAGAGAAGCCTGTATTTACAAGAAAGTGAGTGGGAGCACTACAGCATTTCTGCTAAGTATATGTGAATGACATATTGTTGATCAGAAATAATGTAGAATTTTCTGGAAAGCATAAAGGAGTGTTTGAAAGGAGTTTTCCAAAGAAAGACCTCGGTGAAGCTGCTTACATATTGAGCATCAAGATCTATAGAGATAGATCAAGACGCTTGATAAGTTTTTTCAATGAGTACATACCTTGACAAGTTTTTGAAGTAGTTCAAAATGGAACAGTCAAAGAAGGAGTTCTTGCCTGTGTTGCAAAGTGTGAAGTTGAGTAAGACTCAAAGCCCGACCACGGCAGAAAATAGAGAGAGAATGAAAGTCATTCCCTATGCCTCAGCCATATGTTCTATAAAGTATGACATGATGTGTACCAGACCTATTGTATACCCTGCCCTGAGTTTGGCAAGGGAGTACAATAGTGATCTAGGAGTAGATCACTGGACATTGGTAAAAAATTATCCTTAGAGGACTAAGGAAATATTTCTCGGTTAGGGAGGTGATAAAGAGTTCGTCGTAAAGAGTTACGTCGATGCAAGCTTTGACACCGATCTGGATGACTCTGAGTCTCGATCTGGATACATATTGAAAGTGGGAGCATTTAGCTAGAGTAGCTCCGTACAGAGCATTGTAGACATAGATATTTGTAAAATACATACGGATCTGAATGTGGCAGACCCGTTGACTAAACTTCTCTCACAAGCAAAACATGATCACACCTTAGTACTCTTTGGGTGTTAATCACATGGTGATGTGAACTAGATTACTGACTCTCGTAAACCCTTTGAGTGTTGGTCACATGGCGATGTGAACTATGGGTGTTAATCACATGGTGATGTGAACTATTGGTGTTAAATCAAATGGCGATGTGAACTAGATTACCGACTCTAGTGCAAGTGGGAGACTGAAGGAAATATGCCCTAGAGGCAATAATAAAGTTGTTATTTATATTTCCTTATATCATGATAAATGTTTATTATTCATGGTAGAATTGTATTAACCGGAAACTTAGTACTTGTGTGAATACATAGACTAACAGAGTGTCACTAGTATGCCTCTACTTGACTAGCTCGTTGAATCAAAGATGGTTAAAGTTTCCTAGCCATAGACATGAGTTGTCATTTGATTAACAGGATCACATCATTAGAGAATGATGTGATTGACTTGACCCATTCCGTTAGCTTAGCACTTGATCGTTTAGTATGTTGCTATTGCTTTCTTCATGACTTATACATGTCCCTATGACTATGAGATTGTGCAACTCCCGAATACCGGAGGAACACTTAGTGTGCTACCAAACATCACAATGTAACTGGGTGATTATAAAGGTGCTCTACAGGTGTCTCCGATGGTGTTTGTTGAGTTGGCATAGATCGAGATTAGGATTTGTCACTCCGATTGTCGGAGAGGTATCTCTGGGCCCTCTCAGTAATGCACATCACTATAAGCCTTGCAAGCAATGTGACTAATGAGTTAGTTGCAGGATGATGCATTACGGAACGAGTAAAGAGACTTGCCGATAACGAGATTGAACTAGGTATTGATATACCGACGATCGAATCTCGAGCAAGTAACATACCGATGACAAAGGGAACAACGTATGTTGTTATGCGGTTTGACCGATAAAGATCTTCGTAGAATATGTGGGAGCCAATATGAACATCCAGGTTCTGCTATTTGTTATTGACCGGAGATGTGTCTCGGTCATGTCTAAATAGTTCTCGAACCCGTAGGGTCCGCACGCTTAACGTTTGGTGACGATCGGTATTATGAGTTTATGTGTTTTGATGTACCGAAGGTAGTTCGGAGTCCCTAATATGATCACGGACATGACGAGGAGTATTGAAATGGTCGAGACATAAAGATTAATATATTGGACGGCCATATTCGGACACCAGAAGTGTTCCGGGTGATTTCAGAGAAAACCGGAGTGCCGGAGGGTTACCGGAACCCCCTCCCCCCGAGGAAAGATTGGGCCTACATGGGCCATAGGGAAAGAGGGGAGGCAGCCCACAAGGGGCAGCCGCGCCCCCTCCCTATAGGGAGTCCGAATTGGACTAGGGAGGGGGGCACCCCTTTCCCTTCTCCTCTTCCTCTCCTTTCCCTCTTTCCCCTTGTCCTCCTAGTTGGACTGGGAAAGGAGGAATCCTACTCCCACTAGGAGGAGGGTTCCTCCCCTCCTTGGCGCGCCCTAGGGCCGGTGTAGCGATCCGACCTCAGACGGTCAAATCTCTGTGTTCAGTGTCATCCCTGGATCGGTAATGCTGACACACACAGTACTCGAAGGATTTATAACAGAGTAGCAATCACACACTTATTACATCGAATGTCTCAAGAGAGAACTTATTACAACAAATATGTCTTAAGGCCATCTAAATAAGATAACAGCGGAAGGCTTGGAATATAAAGTGAGTCCACCAACTCCAACGGCATAGCTGAGTGCACGACAAACGACCTAGCGCACCTTACTCATCGTCTGAAAAGTCTGCAACATGATATGTTGCAGCCCGAAACGGGTCAGCACATGGAATATGCTGGCAATATAACACAGTAGAGCAATGAATAGATAAATGCTATCCCTACATGCATATATGGCCGGTGGAGGCTCTATGGTTATACTGTTTTGCGTAAAGCCAATTTTTCCCTACAACAAAGGAATATATTTTTATTTAACTACCATGGTGGTTGAAACATTGAGAGTGGTACCCCCATCTCAATCCCAATTAAAAGTAATCATTAATAACCCAACAATTAATTTAGAGTGATGAGATAAAATCAATAATTCAAGTACTAGATACTCAAGTTGTCCATAACCGGGGACACGGCTAACCATGATTAGTTTATACACTCTGCAGAGGTTTGCGCACTTTTCCCCACAAGACTCGATCTCCTCCGTTGGATTTCTCACACGTCATGGTGTTTGAGAAATGGATGACCGAGACACAGTCTTTCAGAAGCATTAACTCTAACCCCGGGTAGACAGTACCAACCTACATCCCCTACATCTGCTAGCCTACCACTGGAAGAGGTCATGCAACCTACTCAACTATGCTAGAGCCCATAATAGCTTGTGGCTGCACACGGAAGTTTCTAGCATGAATAATCTTATGATCCCTTTGAGCCTGGGTGGCGGACCATAGGAGGATCACACGGTATAACCCTGGGATCTCCTAGGACAACACTGGTATAACCCAGGTGCCCAAACCAACAATCCACCCAGATGTGTATTAAATTTGCCACCTTAAGTTGAACCAGTAATTAACAATCTCGCATCTGTCATGGATACACTCAAACCCAATCCACGTCTACGAGCATAGCATGGCAATATAAACATATCATAGAAGTAACTCCCAAGGGTTTGATATTAAAACAGGTAATAGGTTCTACCTCATCATCTACTTCCCAATACTCACAAGTTAATCACAACCTAATCATGCAATGTTTGAGGATTGTAGCTAATGCATAAAAACTGGGTATGAAAAGAGTATGATCAATGTGTTACTTGCCTTGCTGACGATCCGCAAACCCTAGAGACTCGTAGTAGCACGCTTCTCACTCCGGGAATTCTATCGCAAACAAACAATAGCATACATAAGCAATCAAGCAACGATGCATGGGTAAGACTCAAATAAGAAGATCTAATCTAAAAGCTCAACTAAAGAGATTCGATCTGCAAAAAGAAACACTCGAATCGGAGCTACGGAACTGAAACTACGGTAAAAAAACTTCGAATTCAAATCTGCTTGAAACCAAATTTTAAATTGTCAAAACTTTGTTCAAGTTGTTTAAACAAAAAGAGGGGTTCGAAACGAATATTTTGGCGTTGGTTTCACTGGATTTGGACAAACGGTTAAGAAACGGCGAGGGTTTGAAGATCAGGGGCTAATCTACGATAAAAGTAATCGTGGATAGGTCCCTGGGCGAAAATACAATAAAAAGAAAAGACTAACGAACGAACGTTCGCTGTCTAAACCTAACCGACGAACAGCGTTCGTTAAAACGAACGAACGGACGAACGTCCGCTAAATAAATAAACCGGTGAAAAACCGAACCGAACCGAACCGAATCAAAAAACGAATCTAGGGTTTTCTAAAAAACCTGAGGTTTTTACCTAAAACCAAACAAAAAACTGGCGAATGGCGGCTCGATCCGGGGCGGCTCCTGCAGGCTAGCACATCGGCGGCGCACAGTGCGAGGCGGCGCGGGGCGGTGCACTGCGGGCGGCGGCGAGCGCGCGAGGCGGCGCGGCAAGCGGCGGCGGGGTGCGGCGGCTCGGCGGCGGGGCGGCTCGGCGAGGGTAGGCGGCTGCGGCTTGGGGCTCCAGGGGGGCCCCTGGTCTGATTATAAAGAGGGGGCGCGAGGTGGCGTGCCGGATGGGGCGGCGAGGTGCGGTAGCGTCAGACTCCCTCGAGGAGTCTGGCTCGGGGACGACCATGGCAGCGGCGCCGGAGTGGGCCGGCTGGGCTTTGGCCCAGTCGGTCCGAAACTTTTTTTTAAAAATAGATTCCGCCAAAAAAATCCTAAATAAATAAAAAATAAAAATCTAAAAATGCCAAAACAAATTTTCACCGTCTAAATAAAATATTTAGAACAAAGTGAACATTTTCTTGGCCTAAAATGCAATTTTGAAAAAAATGCATATTTTTCTAATAAAATAGCAATAAAATCCAAATAAAATTATTTATTTGATTTTAATATTTTTCCTCCAATATTTCTTTTATTTTGGAGAAGTCATATTATCTCCTCTCATATATTTTAATATGAAATATTTTCGGAGAGAAAAATAATAAAAACCAAAATGATCCTTGTTTCGATATTTGAGAAAATTCAAATATGAAAATCGTCAAATCCCCAACTCTCTCCGTGGGTCCTTGAGTTTCTTAGAATTTCGAGGATCGCAAAAAAAATGCCATAAAATATGATATGCATGAATGACCTATGTATAACATTCCAAATTGAAAAATTGGGATGTTACAGCCGGCCGGCCTCCCCCTTGCTCCTTTATATACGGGGGCAGGGGCACCCTAGAACACACAACAGACATTGTCTTAGCCATGTGCGGTGCCCCCCTCCACCATAATCCACCTCGGTCATATCGTTGTAGTGCTTAGGCGAAGCCCTTCATCGGTAACTTCATCATCACCGTCATCACGCCGTCGTGCTGACGAAGCTCTCCCTCGACACTCAGCTGGATCGAGAGTTCGTGGGACATCACCGAGCTGGACGTGTGAAGATCGCGGAGGTGCTGTACTTTTGGTACTAGGATCGGTCAGATCGTGAAGACGTACGACTACATCAACCGCGTTGTCATAACGCTTCCACTTTGGATCTACGAGGGTACGTAGACAACACTCTCCCCTCTCGTTGCTATGCATCACCATGATAGATCTTGCGTGTGCATAGGAAATTTTTGAAATTACTGCATTCCCCAACAAATATATCTCGGAATGGCTATGGAAATGCCATAATAGGTAGGTATGGTGGCTGTTTTGAGGAAGGTATATGGTGGGTGTATGATACCGGCGAAAGTTGCGTGGTATTAGAGAGGCTAGCAATGGTGGAAAGGTGAGAGTGCGTATAATCCATGGACTCAACATTAGTCACAAAGAACTCACATACTTATTGCAAAAATCTATTAGTTATCAAAACGAGTACTACGCGCATGCTCCTAGGGGGATAGATTGGTAGGAAAAGACCATCGCTCGTCCCCGACCGCCACTCATAAGGAAGACAATCAATAAATAAATCATGCTCCGACTTCATCGCATAACGGTTCACCATATGTGCATGCTACGGGAATCACAAACTTTAACACAAGTATCTCTCAAATTCACAACTACTCAACTAGCATGACTCTAATATCACCATCTTCATATCTCAAAACAATCATAATGAATCAAATTTCTCATAGTATTCAATGCACTTTATATGATAGTTTTTATTATACCCATTTTGGATGCACATCATATTAGGACTAATTTTATAGCCAAAGCAAATTACCATACTGTTCTAAAAGATTCTCAAAATAATATAAGTGAAGCATGAGAGATCAATAATTTCTATAAAATAAAACCACCATCGCGCTCTAAAAAGATATAAGTGAAGCACTAGAGCAAAATTATCTAGCTCAAAAGATATAAGTGAAGCACATAGAGTATTCTAATAAATTCCGATTCATGCGTGTCTCTACAAAAGGTGTGTACAGCAAGTATGATTGTAGTAAACTAAAAAGCAAAGACTCAAATCATACAAGACGCTCCAAGCAAAACACATATCATGTGGTGAATAAAAATATAGCCTCAAGTAAAGTTACCAATAGACGAAGACGAAAGAGGGGATGCCTTCTGGGGCATCCCCAAGCTTAGGATTTTGGTTGTCCTTGAATTTTACCTTGGGGTGCCTTGTTCATCCCCAAGCTTAGGCTCTTGCCACTCCTTATTCCAAAATCCATCAAATCTTATACTCAAAACTTGAAAACTTCACAACACAAAACTTAAACAGAAAATCTCATGAGCTCCGTTAGTATAAGAAAATAAACCACCACTTTAAGGTACTGTAATGAACTCATT
This sequence comes from Triticum aestivum, assembly GCF_018294505.1. Taxonomy (NCBI): domain Eukaryota; kingdom Viridiplantae; phylum Streptophyta; class Magnoliopsida; order Poales; family Poaceae; genus Triticum; species Triticum aestivum. The sequence goes on along the minus strand of NC_057808.1, from coordinate 104,953,598 downwards.
CTTTATTTATATTGGTGTTAAACCTATTGTATTCCAACTTCTCTATGGTTCATACCCCCCGATATTAATCATAGATTCATCAAAATAAGCAAACAACACACGAAAAACAGAATATGTCAAAACAGAACAGTCTGTAGCAATCTGTATCAAACGAATACTTCTGGAACTCCAAAAATTCTGAAGTAAATTGTTGGACATGAGGAATTTGTATATTTATCATCTGCAAAAATAATCAACCTAAAAGCACTCTCTAGTAAAAAATGGCATCTAATCTCGTGAGCGCAAAAGTTTCTGTTTTTTACAGCAAGATTGCAAAGACTTCACCCATGTCTTCCCAAAGGTTCTACTTGGTACAAACACTAATTAAAACATAAAACCACATCTAACAGAAGCTATATGAATTATTTATTACTAAACAGGAACAAAAAGCAAAGAACAAGAATAAAATTGAGTTGCCTCCCAACAAGCGCTATCGTTTAATGCCCCTAGCTAGGCATAAAGACAAGAATATATCTAGGTATTGCCATAATAATGATAGGGCAAATCGCGAAAACTCATCTCATATTCCCTATGTTCAGCAGAAAGCTTTCTCTGCGGCAAGCAAAAGTAATCAAAAGGGCTAAATTTAATGGGACAAAAGTCCCCAAGATCAATCTCGGGAGGTATTGGTTCCTCCTTTGGCCCCTCATATTGCACAAACAATTCATCATTATAAGCATTCTTTTGGCAAAAAGTAATGAGCCTTTTGTTCAAGAGAAAAACCTAACCCATTGTTCTGAATAGCAAAATTATCATTAAGTTCAGAAATCCTATCAACTAGAACATCGGTAGGAACCTTCTTTCTAAGGTTTTCATTATAAGCGACATGATCTAAAGATCGTAAACGCATTATGTCTTCTTGATTAAAAAGGATAGCTTCTATGGGAGGACGGCCAACATCCACCCTATAATGCGCAAAAATTTCATTGGCCTCTTTCATTATAAATCTGTACTCATGTGCTAAAAAGATGGTAGCTGCTCACTTAAGAGAAGAATGCTCAATATTGGAAAATTCTAGAAAAATCCTTTGTATGCAAGGATGCATATGAATAAATTGTCTTTCAAGTTCAATTACGAGCAAAGATATAGCATTTGCAAGACTACTAGTTCTATGAAGAATAGACCCACCCATAATGGGCAGAGCACCGGCACAAGTAAAGAAATCTTGAATAACTCCTTTTCCAATAATATTACCACTACCAATCCGAAACTTTTTAGTGTGTAAAATAGTAGGTTCTTCATGAGGATTATCAAAAGCATCAAAGTTTCCCCCGTTGTTACTATTATCTTTTTCAATGATAACCTCCCCAGTTTCAGACATGATGGCAACAAACCGCACTAAGAACGAACACACAAAAAGCAAGCGAAAAGAGGCGAACGGGAGAGAGGCGAAGAAAGCCAAAGGTTTTAGAAAATCGTTTTAGAAGTGGGGGAGAGGAAAACGAGAGGCGAATGGCAAATAATGTAATGCGAGGGAGAAGAGTTTATGATGGGTACTTGGTATGTCTTCACTTGAGCGTAGATCTCCCCGGCAACGGCGCCAGAAATGGCTAGTTGACGGGAGATCAAATCTTGATTTGACTTGGCGCAAATCTCCCCGGCCACGGCGCCAAAAATCCTTCTTGCTACCTCTTGAGCTTGCGTTGGTTTTCCCTTGAAGAGGAAAGGGTGATACAGAAAAGTAGCGTAAGTATTTCCCTCAGTTTTTGAGAACCAAGGTATCAATCCAGTAGGAGATTACATGCAAGTCACCTAGTACCTGCACAAACAATCAAGAACCTGACAACCAACGCGATAAAGGGGTTGTCAATCCCTTCACGGCACTCGCAAAAGTGAGATCTAATAAAGATAGTAAAGTAAATATTTTTCGTATTTTTATTGTATAGATTGAAAAGTAAAGATTGCAAAATAAAATAAATAAGAAACTAGAATTATAGATCAGAAAATTATATGATGTAAAATAGACCCAGGGGCCATAGGTTTCACTAGTGGCTTCTCTCATGATAGCATGTATTACGGTGGATGAACAAATTACTGCCGAGCAATTGATAGAAAAGCGCATAGTTATGAGAATATCTAGGCAATGATCATGAATATAGGCATCATGCCCGTGTCAAGTAGACCGAAATGATTCTGCATCTACTACTATTACTCCACACATCGACCGCTATCCAGCATGCATCTAGAGTATTAAGTTCATAAGAATAGAGTAACACATTAAGCAAGATGACATAATGTAGAGGGATAAACTCAAGCAATATGATATAAACCCCATCTTTTTATCCTTGATGGCAACAATACAATACGTGCCTTGCTGCCCCTACTGTCACTGGGAAAGGACACCGCAAGATTGAACCCAAAGCTAAGCACTTCTCCCATTGCAAGAAAGATCAATCTAGTAGGCCAAACTAAGACGATAATTCAAAGAGACTTGCAAAAATATCAAATCATGCATATAAGAATTCAGAGAAGAACCAAATATTATTCATAGATAATCTTGATCATAAATCCACAATTCATCGGATCTCGGCAAACACACCGTAAAAAGTATTACATTGAATAGATCTCCAAGAACATCGAGGATAACTTTGTATTGAGAATCAAAGAGAGAGAAGAAGCCATCTAGCTAATAACTATGGACCTGAAGGTCTGTGGTAAACTACTCACGCTTCATTGGAGAAGCTATGATGTTGATGTAGAAGCCCTCCGTGATCGATTCCCCCTCCGGCAGATCGCCGGAAAAGGCCCCAAGATGGGATCTCACGGGTACAGAAGGTTGCGGCGCTGGAAAAGTGGTTTCGTGGCTCCCCCTGAGGTTTTTAGGGTATAAGAGTATATATAGGCGAAAGAAGTACGTCGGTGAAGCTCCGTGGGGCCCACGAGGGTGGGGGCGCGCCTACCCCCCCCCCGGGCGCGCCCTCCTGCCTCGTGGCCGCCTCGCGGAGTTCCAGACTTCAACTCCAAGTCTTCTGGATTGCATTTGTTCCGAGAAAGATCCTCGCGAAGATTTCATTCCGTTTGGATTCTGTTTGGTATTCCTTTTCTGCAAAACACTGAAATAGGCAAAAAAAAACTGGCACTGGGCCTTCGGTTAATAGGTTAGTACAAAAAATAATATAAAAGAGCATATTAAAGCCCATTAAACATCCAAAACAGATAATATAATAGCATGGAGCAATCAAAAATTATAGATACGTTGGAGACGTATCAGAGAGGTCATGACTTTATTTAGTAATGATTCAACTATCTTGGAAGAGGTTTCAATTAATTATGATGAGAACAAAGTTGCTACTTCTGATGATTATTGTGATGATACTTATGTTACAAAAAGTAGTGATGATTATATTTACAAAACTTGTGATGATTATGATTACCCTTTTTCTGAACATTATTATTTTAATGTGGAAACAATTTATAGTATTCGAGTTTTTTATGATATTCCCACTATTTCGAATGAGAAGAAATTTGCTTATGTGGAGAGTAATAAAATTTCTAGGCTTGTAGATCATGAAAAGAATGCTTTATGTGATAGTTATATTGTTGAATTCATTCATGATGCTACTGAAATTTATTATGAGGGAGGAATATATGCTTGTAGGAATTGCAATAATATCAATTTTCCTCTCTATGTGTTGAAAATCTTGAAGATTTGCTTGTTTTACCTTCCTATGCTAGTTGTTTCTTGTTCCCATAAATTGTTTGCTCACAAAATCCCTATGCATAGGAAGTGGGTTAGACTTAAATGTGCTAGTCATATTCTTCACGATGCTCTCTTTGTGTTTCAATTCTTATCTTTTATGTGAACATCATTGAAATCATCATGCCTAGCTAAAAAGGCATTAAAGAAAAGCGCTTGTTGGGAGACAACCCAATATTTACCCTTACTGTTTTTGTGTGTTCACATGATTAAGCTAGTGTAGTAATCATGTTTTATAGCTTTTGTTTCAATAAAGTGCGAAGTAAGACCTTTAGGATAGCTAACGGTGATAGTTGTGTTGATCCTGCTGAAAATCAGAAACTTCTGCTCTCAGTAAATTAGTTTTGATAATTCACAGAAACGTGATTTTGATTTGATTCTTTTTGATATGGATTGGTACACAAATTTCTTAGGTTTTCCTAATTTTGATGGACTTTTGGAGTTACAGAAGTATTCGAGAGTTACATATTACTACAGACTGTTCTGTTTTTGACAGATTCTGTTTTCTATGTGTTGTTTGCTTATTTTGATGAATCTATGAGTAGTATAGGAGGGTATGAACCATAGAGAAGTTGGAATACAGTAGATATTACACCAATATAAAAAAGGAATGAGTTCACAATAGTACCAAAAGTGGTGATTTATTTTCTTATACTAACGGAGCTTACGAGTTTTTTGTTGAGTTTTGTGTTGTGAAGTTTTCAAGTTTTGGGTAAAGATTCGATGAACTATGGAATAAGGAGTGTCAAGAGACTAAGCTTGGGGATGTCCAAGGCACCCCAAGGTAATATTCAAGGACAACCAAGAGCCTAAGCTTGGGGATGCCCCGGATGGCATCCCCTCTTTCGTCTTCGTTCATCGGTAACTTTACTTGGAGCTATATTTTTATTCACCACATGATATGTGTTTTGCTTGGAGCGTCATTTTGTTTTATTTTGTTTTGCTTGCTGTTTGAATAATATCCCAAGATCTGAAATTCTTAAATGTTAGAGGGTCTTCACATAGTTGCATAATTATTCGACTACTCATTGATCTTCACTTATATCTTTCGGAGTAGTTTGTCATTTGCTCTAGTGCTTCACTTATATCCTTTTAGAGCACGGCGGTGGTTTTATTTTGAAAAAATAGATGAACTCTCATGCTTCACTTATATTATTTTGAGAGTCTTAAACAGCATGGTAATTTGCTTTGGTTATGAATTTAGTCCTAATATGATGGGTATCCAAGAGGGATATAATAAAAACTTTCATATAAAGTGCATTGAATACTATGAGAAGTTTGATTCCTTATGATTGTTTTGAGATATGAAGATGGTGATATTAGAGTCATGATAGTGGAGTAGTTGTGAATTTGAGAGATACTTGTGTTAAAGTTTGTGATTCCCGTAGCATGCACGTATGGTGAACCGTTATGTGATGAAGTCGGAGCATGATTATTTTTTGATTGTCTTCCTTTGTGTGGAGGTCGGAATCGCGAATGGTTAACTCCTACCAACCCTTCCCCTAGGAGCATGCGTGTAGTACTTTGTTTCGATGACTAATAGATTTTTGCAATAAGTATGTCAGTTCTTTATGACTAATGTTGAGTCCATGGATTATACGCACTCTCACCCTTCCACCATTGCTAGCCTCTCTTGTGCCGAGCAACTTTCACGGGTACCATACACCCACCATACCTTCCTCAAAACAGCCACCATACCTACCTATTATGGCATATTCCATAGCCATTGCGAGATATATTGCCATGCAACTTTCCAACGTTTCGTATATTATGACACGCTTCATCATTGTCATATTGCTTTGCATGATCATGTAGTTGACATCATATTTGTGGCAAAGCCACCTTTCATAATTCTTTCAAACATGTCACTCTTGATTCATTACACATCCCGATACACCGCCGGAGGCATTCATATAGAGTCATATTTTGTTCTAAGTATCGAGTTGTAATTCTTGAGTTGTAAGTAAATAAATGTGTGATGATCTTCATTATTATAGCATTGTCTCAGTAAGGAAAGGATGATGGAGACTATGATTCCCCCACAAGTCGGGATGAGACTCCGCACGAAAAATAAAAAAATAAAAAGAAAAAGAGAGGCCATAAAAAAGAGAAAAGGCCCAAATAAAAAAATTAAAAAAAATTAAAAAAATGAGAGAAAAAGAGAGAAGGGGCAATGCTACTATCCTTTTACCACACTTGTGCTTCAAATTAGCACCATGATCTTCATAATAGAGAGTCTCCTATGATGTCACTTTCATATACTAGTGGGAATTTTCCATTATAGAACTTGGCTTGTATATTCCAACGATGGGCTTCCTCAAATGCCCTAGGTCTTCATGAGCAAGCAAGTTGGATGCACACCCACTTAGTTTCTTTTTGAGCTTTCATACACTTATAGTTCTAGTGCATCCGTTGCATGGAAATCCCTACTCACTCACATTGATATCTATTGATGGGCATCTCCATAGTCTGTTGATACGCCTAGTTGATGTGAGACTATCTCCTTCTTTTTGTCTTCTCCACAACCACCATTCTATTCCACCTATAGTGCTATGTCCATGGCTCACGCTCATGTATTGCGTGAAGATTGAAAAAGTTTGAGAACATCAAAAGTATGAAACAATTTCTTGGCTTGTTATCGGGGTTGTGCATGATTTAAATATTTTGTGTGATGAAGATAGAGCATAGCCAGACTATATGATTTTGTAGGGATAGCTTTCTTTGGCCATGTTATTTTGAGAAGACATAATTGCTTTGTTAGTATGCTTGAAGTATTATTGTTTTTATTTCAATATTAAACTTTTGTTTTGAATCTTATGGATCTGAATATTCTTGCCACAATATAAAAGATTACATTTATAAATATGTTAGGTAGCATTCCACATCAAAAATTCTGTTTTTATCATTTACCTACTCGAGGACGAGCAGGAATTAAGCTTGGGGATGCTTGATACGTCTCCAACGTATCTATAATTTTTTATTGTTACATGCTATTATATTATCCATCTTGGATGTTTTATATGCATTTATATGTTGTTTTATATGATTTTTGGGACTAACCTATTAACCTACAGCCCAGTGCAAGTTTCTGTTTTTCCTTGTTTTTGAATTTTACAGAAAAGGAATACCAAACGGAGTCCAATTGACCTGCCAATTTTTGTGGATCTTTTATGGACAAAAAGAAGCCCTCGAAGTAAAAGAGTTGGGCCAGAAGAGTCCCGAGCCATGCACGAGGGTGTAGGGCGCGCCCTACCCCCTGGGCACGCCCCCTGCCTCGTGGATGACTCGGAGACCCCCCTGACTTGTTCCCGACGCCAAAAATTCCTATAAATACAGAAACCCCCAGAAAGAAACTTAGATCAGGAGTTCCGCCGCCGCAAGCCTCTGTAGCCACCAAAAACCAATCGGGACCCTTTTCCGGCACCCTGCCGGAGGGGGGAATCATCACCGATGGCCATCTTCATCATCCCAACGCTCTCCATGACGAGGAGGGGGTAGTTCACCCTCGGGGCTGAGGGTATGTACCAGTAGCTATGTGTTTGATCTCTCTCTCTCTCATGTTCTTAATATGGCACGATCTTTATGTATCACGAACTTTGCTATTATAGTTGGATCTTATGATGCTTCTCCCCTTCTATCTTCTTGTAATGGATTGAGTTTTCCCTTTTAAGTTATCTTATCGGATTGAGTCTTTAAGGATTTGAGAACAATTGATGTATGTCTTGCGTGGGATACCCGTGGTGACAATGGGGTATTCTATGGATCCACTTGATGTATGTTTTGGTGATCAACTTGCGGGTTCCATGACCTTGGGAATCTATGCATAGGGGTTGGCACACTTTTTCGTCTTGACTCTCCGGTAGAAACTTTGGGGCACTCTTTGAAGTTCTTTGTGTTGGTTGAATAGATGAATCTGAGATTGTGTGATGCATATCATATAATCATACCCGCGGATACTTGTGGTGACATTGGAGTATCTAGGTGACATTAGGGTTTTGCTTGATATGTGTCTTAAGGTGTTATTTTACTATGAACTCTAGGGTTGTTTGTGACACTTATAGGAATAGCCCAATGGATTGATCGGAAAGAATAATTTGAGGTGGTTTCGTACCCTACAATAATCTCTTTGTTTGTTCTCCACTATTAGTGACTTTGGAGTGACTATTTGTTGCATGTTGAGGGATTGTTATATGATCCAATTATGTTATTATTGTTGAGAGAACTTGCACTAGTGAAAGTATGAACCCTAGGCCTTGTTTCGAAGCATTGCAATACCGTTTGTGCTCACTTTTATCATTAGTTACCTTGCTGTTTTTATATTTCCATATTACAAAAACCTATATCTACCATCCATATTGCACTTGTATCACCATCTCTTCGCCGAACTAGTGCACCTATACAATTTACCATTGTATTGGGTGTGTTGGGGACACAAGAGACTCTTTGTTATTTGGTTGCAGGGTTGTTTGAGAGAGACCATCTTCATCCTACGCCTCCCACGGATTGATAAACCTTAGGTCATCCACTTGAGGGAAATTTGCTACTGTCCTACAAACCTCTGCACTTGGAGGCCCAACAACATCTACAAGAAGAAGGTTGCGTAGTAGACATCAGGCATCAAGATCTATAGAGATAGATCAAGATGCTTGATAAGATTTTTCAATGAGTACATACCTTGACAAGATTTTTGAAGTAGTTCAAAATGGAACAGTCAAAGAAGGAGTTCCTGCCTGTATTGCAAGGTGTAAAGTTGAGTAAGACTCAAAACACGACCACGGCAGAAAATAGAAAGAGAATGAAAGTCATTCCCTATGCCTTAACCATAGGTTCTATGAAGTATGCTATGTTGTGTACCAAACCTATTGTGTACCTTGGCATGAGTTTGGCAATGGGTACGATATTGATCCAGGAGTGGATCACTTGACAGCGGTCCAAATTATCCTTAGAAGACTAAGGAGATATTTCTCGGTTATGGAGGTGATAAAGAGTTCGTCGTAAAGAGTTACGCCGATGCAAGCTTTTACACCGATCCGGATGACTCTGAGTCTCAATCTGGATACATATTGAAAGTGGGAGCAATTACCTAGAGTAGCTCCATGCAGAGCATTGTAGACATAGAAAATTTGCAAAATACATACGGCTCTGAATGTGACAGACCCATTGACTAAGCTTCTCTCACAAGCAAAACATGATCACACCATAGTACTCTTTGGGTGTTAATCACACATCAATGTGAACTAGATTATTGACTCTAGTAAAACCCTTTGGGTATTAGTCACATGGTAATGTGAACTATTGGTGTTAAATCACATGGCGATGTGAACTAGATTAGTGACTCTAGTGCAAGTGGGAGACTGAAGGAAATATGCCCAAGGGGCAATAATAAAGTTGTTATTTATATTTCCTTATATCATGATAAATGTTTGTTATTCATGCTAGAATTGTATTAACCGGAAACTTAGTACATGTGTGAATACATAGACAAAACAGAGTGTCCCTGGTATGCCTCTACTTGACTAGCTCATTAATCAAAGATTGTTATGTTTCCTAACCATAGACATGTGTTGTCATTTGATGAACGGGGTCACATCATTAGACAATGATGTGATGGACAAGACCCATCCGTTAGCTTAGCATAATGATCGTTTAGTTTTATTGCTATTGCTTTCATCATGACTTATACACGTTCCTATGACTATGAGATTATGCAACTCCCGAATACCGGGGGAACACCTTGTGTGCTATCAAACGTCACAACTTAACTGGGTGATTATAAACATGCTCTATAAATGTCTCGGAAGGTGTTTGTTGGGTTAGGATAGATCGAGATTAGGATTTGTCACTCCGTGTATCGGAGAGGTATCATGGGCCCTCTCAGTAATGCACATCACTATAAGCCTTGCAAGCAATGTGACTAATGAGTTAGTCATGGGATGATGCATTGCGGAATGAGTAAAGAGACTTCCAGTAACGAGATTGAACTAGATATGATGATACCGACGATCGAATCTCGGGCAAGTAACATACCGATGACAAAGGGAACAACGTATGTTTTTATGCGGTTTGACCGATAAAGATCTTCGTAGAATATGTAGGAGCCAATATGAGCATCCAGGTTCCGCTATTGGTTATTGACCGGAGATGTGTCTCGGTCATGTCTACATAGTTCTCGAACCCGTAGGATCCGCACGCTTAACGTTCGATGACGATTTGTATTATGAGTTATGTGATTTAATGACCTAAGTTTGTTCCGAGTTCCGGATGAGATCACGGGCATGACAAGAAGTCTCAAAATGGTCGAGAGGTAAAGATACATATATAGGACGATGGTATTTGCACACTGGAAGTGTTCCGGGTGATACCGGGTCACCGGAAGGGGTTCCGGGCAACACCCGGCAAAGATATGGGCTTAATGGGCCAAGTAAGAGAACACACCAGCCCACAAGGGGCTGGTGTGCCCCCTATAGGGCTAGCCACGTGGGGAGAAAGGGAGAGGAGAGGAGGAAAAGGAAAGTATGAAGTAGAACTCCTACTTCCTTCCCCTCCCCCCTCCTTCCTTTCCCCCTTGTCCAAATATGGTAGGGGGACGAATTGGACTAGGGGCCCAAGTAGGATTCCTCCTACTTGGGCACGCCCTAGGCTGCCTCCCTCCCGCTCCCTCCTTTATATACATGGGGAGGGCACCCCTTGTCGGAGTAAATGGCCACGGGTAGCCTAACCGACTCCCCCTGGCTCTTCGAAAAATTATCAGGCCATTCAAGCCTTCAAGCATACAAAGCATAGGGCCGCCTTCCCCCGGCCGGCTATCCCCAGGGCCGACTCCCAGAAGGCGACCCAACCTCAGAAACCTCCCCCAAGAAAGATACGAGATAGCCGACTCCAGGGAGCCGGCCCCAAGAGGACCGACTCCCAGAAGCCGGCCATGAAGGAAGTCGACTCCCAGAAGCCGGCCATGAAGAAAGCCGGCTCCCAGAAGCCGGCCAAGACTTCACCCACTAAGACTGTACCCACATAACGGCGATACGATGGGGCGTGGCCGCTGTACAGCCCACTTCCCCCGAATCCCGGAACAGGCATGGCCACATGGCATCGTACGGGCCAGCCATCCCCCGTCCGGCGCGGCACTGTAGCCGTGTTGGCCTCGATGTCACCCACGACAGGCGCCAGTATGGCCCGCAGGCGGCGGGCCCCTTTTTGCCAGAGAGACACCCGAAGGCGGCCTGGCCTCCTCTAGTCGGCCAGGGGTGTGGCCGGCTCCCAATAGCCGGCTACCTCCCTCCCTCGAAACATGTGCCTCATTAAGGAGACAAGACGAGGTAAGGCTACAGTGAGAGCCCGCAAGGCGGTGACACTATAGCCACGCTTACCTCGACAAAGCCCTCGTCATCAGAGGCGAGGCAACAGTAACCAGCCGCCGACAAAGCCCCCAAGCGGTGGGGCCGGCCTACCGGCCAAAAGGCCGGCAGCCGGCGGGACCCACCAGTTGGCGGGCCCCAATGACCGGTGGAGAAGCCGGCGAGCATAGACACTGACGGCTGGGACCCGCGCCCAGCCGGATTACCATTGTACCCCTGGGGGTAGGCCTATATAAACCCCCCGGGACACCCATGCAAAGGGTTGATCTCATAGAATTCCACACAATACATAGAGAGAAAAGGAGAGCTAGCCTTGCCCTTCTTCTTCCTCTAGCCAAACAGCTCAAGGAGCGCTTGTAGCTACTTGTATTGATCTAGTGATCATGCGGAGACCCCGCAGAGCAGGACTAGGGGTGTTATCTCCATGGAGAGCCCCGAACCTGGGTAAGATCCGCCGGCGTGCATGTCTTCGCCTCATCCCGTTTCCAGGCACCGGCGATGTTTTACTGGCTCCCACAATGATAAGCCACCCGTTGGCATATGTCGCACCTACCACCCGACATTTGGCGCCCACCGTGGGGCCAGGTGCACCGTTGTCCGGAGACCTGTTCTGGACGGGAACCCTTTTCCTCCCCCACGAGCGCAGCCAGCCTGCTATGCCCGATGGCGTTTGCCCCGACGCGCTGCAAGGTATCGACGACGCCTGCGTAGCGAGCTGCCTCGCCGATCTTCTTGGCGAGACTCGCATCTCTGACGAGCCCGCGTCCGACGCGGGCACGGACTACCCCGAGAGCCGCCTCGTCAGCCTCCTCGACCAGCTTCACGTCTCCAGCGAGCTTGCTGTGGACTTGGAGTCGGTCGGCTCCACCGACCCGATGCTTGTCGACTCCGACACGGCATCGCTCGATGCCTACCCCTCCGATGTGGTAGTCTTCGACGACCCTCTCCCTCGAGCTGACAACGGTAGCAGCGCTGTCACTGAGGTGCTGGTCATCAGCCACGTCGCCGACTCGGGCGAGAACTCCCACGACACCCTACAAGCGCCGATGCATGACTTGTCCGTCCACATCCCGGCCGACGCCGACGCCGAGACCCTGGAGGCATGCCGCCTCGCCCTCATCGCGGAGGGCCAGAAGATAGCCTCCATGAGACGCCTCACCGAGGCTCACCGGCGCGAAGTCGACCGCGCCACCTTTGGTATGCCGCCTCATGGCGGGCCGAGCCGGCCTCGTCAAGAAGCGCGGCGCAGCCATCGCCACCATGCTGGGGGCAGACCGCCCCGTCTACACCACACCGCTCGAGAATCTGCGAGCTGCTCAGGCGGCCGCATAAGAGCTGAATGGGCTGGGGGCTGATGAGCTCCCATACATGACAAGGCGCATCCAGCAGCTGATTGACGCGGCCGCAGAACGGCATGAAGCCGGCGCCCGCGCTGAGAGTCCTCCCCCACACCGAGAGCACGCCGCGACATCCCGGTCGCCGACTGCGAGCGGCGCCCATGCAAGGAAAGACAAGGAGCCGGCTGCTAGCCGCAGCCGGACTCGAATCACCATCGAGCGTGATGCGGAAGGCCGCCCTCGAGCAGTGGAGCGCCAAGGCAATCCGCCTCCTCCCCCGCCTCGTGGGGAGAGATGTCCCACCCCGCTGCCTGTCACGCATCCGACTCTCGGTGGCCGACTAGGCCACCGCGAAGGAGTCGGCGAGAACGACGCCTGCCACCGGATCGACCGCCTAGCTCGATCCCTGGCGCTAGAAGAAAAAGACGATGTCGGCCCGCCATCCTTTGGCCCCCGCATCCGCGACGAGCCCTTCCCCAAAGGGTTCTCGCTCCCCAGAGACACGCCCAAGTACAACGGCTCTGTGAAGCCGGAAGATTGGCTCATCGACTACTCTACCGCTGTCAGCATAGCGAACGGCAATAGGCGCGTAGCCGTGAAGTACGTCCCTCTCATGCTGCAAGGCACGACATGCACCTGGCTCAACAGCCTCAAGCCCTACAGCGTCAACAGCTGGCTGGACTTCACGGAAGTCTTCGTTCGCAACTTCACCAGCACGTACAAGCGGCCTCCCAAGCCCCGCCAGCTCTCCTTATGCGTCCAAGCACCCAGCAAGTCGACCCGCGACTACCTCACGCGGTGGGCCGAGCTCCGAAACTCCTGCGAGGGGGTGCACAAGGTTCAAGCCATCGAATACTTCACCGCCGGGTGCCGAGAGGGCACCCTCCTCAAGCACCGACTCCTCTGCGACGAGCCGGCTACCCTCGATGGGCTGCTGGTCATTGCAGACAAGTACGCCACAGCCGACTCCTCGATGAAGACCGAGCTCCGAGTGGACGCCTCTGGGAAGGTGCTCGCTCTGGCTCCTAAGACGCCGGCTGGCGACTCCAATCGGCGCCCCTACCAAAATGACCACAAGCGCAAGGCCCTATGCCGCCTTCCACCAGTCGGCAGGTGGCCACAGTCGAAGATGAGCAGCCCGAAGAACGGCCCACTCCCAAGAAGAAGGGCGGCAGGCCGGCTTGGCAGCCGGCCTTCTCCTACGAGCAGACTCTCGATGCCCCCTGCAAGTTCCACAGCGGCGCGAAGCCGTCCAACCACACGACCCAAAAGTGCCACTGGCTCACACGGATCTCCAAGGGCGAGGGGCTGGTGCCGCCTCCAGCCCCCAGCAGCCGGCTGCTCGACCAGCAGTTGGAGCCATTCAAGATGAGTTCCCTGATGAGCACACCGCCTACGTCGTCTTCACGAGCCAGGTTGAAGACAAGCGCAGCCGGCGCCGACAGCACCAAGAGGTCAACGCAGTCGCCTCCAGCAACCCCGAGTTCATGCATTGGTCCGAAAGGCCTATCAACTGGAGCCGGGCCGATCACCCAGAGGTGATGCTGTCCCCTGGCTCCTACGCGTTAGTGTTGGATGTCACCCTTGCAACGGAGAGGCGAGCTGCCCGATTCTCCCGCGTTCTGATTGATGGCGGAAGCAGTATCAACATACTGTACCGCGACACCATGGAGAAGTTGAACCTCAAGGCGAAGCAGCTCATGCCAAGCCGGACCGTGTTCCATGGCATCGTACCCGGCCTGTCTTGTTCCTCGATCGGCAAGATCAAGATGGATGTTCTCTTCGGAGACAAGGATCACTTTCGCCGAGAAGCAATCTAGTTCGAGGTAGTGGATCTGGAAAGCCCTTACCACGCCTTGCTTGGCCGACCTGCTCTGGCCAAGTTCATGGCTGTGCCCCACTATGCCTACCTGAAGATGAAGATGCCGAGCTCGAAGGGGATCATCACTGTAGCCGGCGACTACAAGAAGTCCATCGAGTGCGCTGCAGCCAGCAGCCGGCTGGCCGAGTCCCTCGTAGTGGCAGAAGAGAAGAAGATGCTGGAGCGAGTTGTGGCCATGGCCGGCAAGCAGCCGGCCTTGTCCCCCAACCCCAAGGAGCATGATGCGCAGTGCTCCTTCCAGCCGGCCAAGGAGACGAAGAAGATACCTCTATACCCGGAGAACCCGGAGAGGTTTGCAGTCGTTGGTGCAAACCTGGACAGTAAATAGGAAGGCGAGCTCGTCGACTTCCTCCGTGAGAATCGAGACATCTTTGCATGGTCCCCAAAGGACATGCCGTGTGTTCTGAAGGATTTCGCCGAGCACAAGTTATACGTCCGAGCCGACGCGAAGCCGGTCAAGCAGCCTCTCCGCCGACTGTCAGAAGAGAATAGAAGAATCGTAGGAGAAGAGATAGCCCGGCTCCTTGCTGCCGGCTTTATTATGGAAGTGTTTTTTCTAGAGTGGCTTGCCAACCCAGTCTTGGTGTTGATGTCAGGACCCTGATTCCAAGTCACATCGATCTAGCCGGTAACACCTCATATCACTTTGCGGCCTCACGCACGGTATCCCCACGGGTGTCGCCTTACCATGGCCCGGGACCGTTTGCGCCTTTTGGCTCATGTATATGATAGTGTCACTAGCATCCATATGACAGAGAACCCGGGCCGACATGACTAGTCGTGAACCCAAAGTGGCACTAACTTACGGGGACAGGCATACATGAATCAACATCGAGCATGTCGGTCAGCAGCGTGTGAATCCGGGCTGTAGCACTGGGCTAACAGGACTCCGGGAACCCAGGCTGTAGCAGGCTAGGCAGGACTCCGGATGTCACCGCGTGACATTTCCCCGAAGGGACAGACACAGGAACGAAGTGAATCACATGCCGGCCAGTCAAGTGTTCCGGAGCAGTAGTGCTGGGCTAGCAGGACTCCGGTGAACCGGGCTGTAGCGGACTACTATGGCTCATGGAAGCACAAGACTACATTTCCCCATCAGAGAGGCTACCAAGGATAAACAACTAGGTTGTCGGATCCCACACATACCAAGCATTTCAATCATACACACAATATGCTCGATATGTGCAAATACAACATGGCATCACATCAAGACTCTACGACTCAGAGTATTTATTCATTAGGCTCCGAAGAGCGAGATATTACAAACATGGGTCTCATGACCCAACATTCAGAGCATACAAGTCAAAGCACATGCGGAAGCTTAACATGTCTGAGTACAGACATCTACAAAAGAAAAAGGCTGCGAAGCCTGACTATCTACAAGACCCTGCCGAGGGCACAAGATCGTAGCTGAGGTATCAAGCTAAACGTCGAAGTCCACACGGAACTACTAGCGAGACTGACGTCTCTCTGCAAAACATAGAATAGGCAAACGTGAGTACAAATGTACCCAGCAAGACTTACATCAGAACTAGCTACATATACATCGGTATCAACAAAGGGGGTAGTGGAGTTTAACTGCAGCAAGCTAGCTTTGACTCAGTGGCTATCCTGAACTACGACTGCAAGCAACTCTTTTGAGGTGGCGCACACGAGTCCACATATTCACCATATCAATACACCACTATGGATCCGCTCCCGTCTCCCTACGAGAACGCCATCCATAGCACTCACGCTTATCTTGCGCATTTTAGAGTATCCACTTTCACTTGTCTATGAACTGTTATAGGCAACCCAGAAGTCCTTTACCGCGGACACGGCTATTCGAATAGATAATATTAACCCTGCAGGGGTGTACTTCGTCACACACGCTCTCGCCACTTACCACCATGTACACGTCGTGTACCTCGGCAACCTTCAAGCGGAAGCCTGGCGAGGGAGTCGGCCACGACCTGACTAACCACACAAGTCTCTCGTCCAGGTTTATCGCCTATTCGGGTTCCATCCGCAAGGAGATCCGGCCGGGGTGTCGCTCACGGCCCCAAACGATGTGTGCAGGGTTCCCGAGCCCACCATCCGGGTGCCACTCGGTACACTAGGACACGTGTGCCTAGTCTGTCCCAAGCCCACCTATACCGGGTGCCACTTGGTAGACTACTAACACTACCTACAAACACCAGAAACTAGTTGCAACTCCTGGACAGAGATCAAGCTGATTAATAAGTCGAGAGGGGTCGAGTTACCGGAACCCAATGTGTGGTAGTAACTGTTCATGGATCACAAACACAGAACTCAGTTCCTGAGGACGGTTTCAATGAGACAACCCACCATGTACTCCTACATGGCCTCTCACCGCTACCTTTACCAAATCATGTTCACACACTTAGCTCTCACACAGTAGGACATGTTCATAACTTTCCAATTCATTCCTGATGAATCACACCTGACACAACTCTAAGCAATAGCAGGCATGACAAACAAGCATGAATGAGTAGGCACATCAGGGCTCAAACAACTCCTACTCATGCTAGTGGGTTTCATCTATTTACTGTGGCAATGACAGGTCATGCAGAGGAAAGGGGTTCAACTACCGCAGCATGTAACAAATGAATCGTTGTTGTCCTAATGCAATAAAAGAGAGCAGGAGCGAGAGAGTGGGATTGTATCAGAATGAACAAGGGGGTTTTGCTTGCCTGATACTTCCGAAGATAGTATAGCTCTTCATCGGTGTCATCGATCGCATCGTCGAAGCAACGTCTACTGAGAGGGGACAACACCGGCAAACAAAGAAGAAACACGATCAATGCAATGCACAATATGATGCATGCTATGACATGGCAATATGAATGTGTTTTGGGCTAATGCAACTAGCAACATATTAAATGGAGTTGGTTTGAACCTTAGGTTCAAATTCAAACTTCATATGTGAGGGTTTAAATGCCTTTTATATGATTTGGTCTAAACAGCAGCCATAAGTTGTTCTAACATGCATGTAAATGGTACAGATGGATAGATTGGATTTTTCTGATCATTTTTCATATATAATTTATCTTATTTGGAGTTATGGTTGAATTTCTATGAATTTTCGAAGTTTTGGGCATTTTCTGGAATTTCCTGTATAAGAATAAGTCCAGAGAATCTATTACTGCGTCAGCGTTGCATCATGCTGACCTCAGCAGGTCAACAGGCGCCGTCCAGGTCAAACCTGACGTGTGGGGTCCACACGTCAGTGACTAACTAACTAACCTAAGTTAATTAGTGTTAAACTAATGCTAACTAAAAGTGTCAGTGGGGGTTGGCCCACGCGTCAGTGACAGAGGAGGGTAGTTAGCCTCGTCATTAGTGTTAATGACGGTGCCATGTCAGCGGGTTAGTGCCGGCGATAACCGGAGCACGACGGCGTTCGCCATCCGGCCAACTCCGGCGTCGGGAGGGCGCACGGCTGGTCTCGGTGGAACGGCCGCGACGCGGCGCGTCCAGCGGTGGCTGCGGATGCAACTGGGGTGGCCGTAGCGGCAACTGCGGCGAGCGAGGCGGCGGCCGGAGCTCGGCCTTGAGCGGCTAGGGGGCTACGGTGCATGGCAGGGGCCGGGGTTGGTCGTGTTCGTCTCCTGGGGACGCACTGACCACGGTGGCGTGCTCAGTTGCGGGTTTCCGTAGGTGTGGCTGCGGTGGCGACATGGCCGGCGGCGGGGAGCTCACAGCTCCGGTGACTCGGGCGGCTAGAGGGTGCGTACGGGCACGGGGAGCAGGGGAAAAGAAGGTGGAGCTCACAGCGGAGTCGGAGACGGTCTCAGCGAGCTCGGGGAGGCGGAGACGGCGGCAAATCGACGGCGGCGATCCTCGGTGGCCGAGGAGGGGAACGGCGGAGCTGGCGGCATCCAGGGCTTCCGGCGCCTTCCTTCTTGGTGGGGAGGAAGAGGGGGACGAGGCGGGGCTTCCTGGCGCGTCGGCGAGGCGAGGGGAGCACGGTGGCCGTGGCAAACGGCGTCGGCGACGACGAGCTCCGCTCGGGCAGAGAGGGAGAGAGAGCAGAGGAGGGGGAGGAGGTCGGGAGAGAGTGAGAGAGTTCCAGGGGGTGGCGTGGCGCTGCGAGAGACGTCCAGGGGGAGGAGGAGGCAGCCAGGCAGGGAGGAGGTGGCCGGCGTGTGGCTGCCCGTGCCGGGCACGCGCCCCTGCCTACTGGCGCGAGGCGGAAGGCGACAGAGGGGCTGCGGTGGTGGGCTGGGCCGGCCACTTGGGCCGCCAGGTAAGCCCAGGTGAGGTTCCTCTCTCTCACCTTTCTATTGTTTTCTGTTTTCTATTTTCTACAATTGTTTTGGCTTTATTAAAAATGCCAGAGCATTTCCAAAAATTCTGAAAATATTCGTGGGCACTGTTGAAATCATTCCCAACAGCCCTCAACTAGTTTCAGAATTATTAGAGCATTTAAAATATTTATAGGATTTAATGCCCCAATGTCAAATAAAATATGATTTAATTCAAAAATCCAGAAATGATCTAAGGATGTATTCATCATTTTTGGCAGAGGTTTCCACCTTAACCAGAAATCATGAACTTTTCTTAGGGACATTTTGGGTTTATTGAAAAGATTTTAATCCATCCTAGTTGAGTTGATTTAGTGCTAGGGTTTGAACATCCCCATTTCAAGTTTCTTTCAAGTATTAAACATGATGCACACATGAAGCTAGCCTAGTGCATTGCCAGAAGCTAGGGATGTGACAACTCACCCCCACTAAACAAAAATCTCGTCCCGAGATTCAAGCGTAGGGTAAGATGAAAGGGGAACGCAAACTAACATAATCTTCACGATCCAATTGTTCTTCTCGAAGATGTTGATTCATTGCATCATCTTGATCTTGACATCTTCTCCTTCGAGAGCTTCATCCAACTATGATGACGGAAGAGAGGGAAACTCTACAGGATCGATCTTCTTGAAGATCGGGCACTCAAGATCAACTCATGGAGTGAGACGTTGGAACAACTCTTGAGTTGAGACAGTGGATGGAAAGAAAACAGATGACAAAAGTTTCAAGTAGCAAGGAGAAATTGACATGACTCCATAATGGAGCACCTTAGGAAAGGTGACTCATAGAATTATTCCCTTAAGTGGCAAAAAGAATTACTTTTGATACAAAGATCGTTGAAACTCTTTATACCAGCCTAAGGCAATCACAAACGATCGTGTGAACGAATTCGAAAGAATGGCATACTCCTACTAGAAGGAATGATGTGGACTACCTTGTTGAAGACAACACCATGGATGATTTTGCTTATCATCGGGGATGGATGGGACCCATAGTAGGACCACTTTTGAAGATGATCCTAAACAGTAATTACTGAGGTGCAAGCTGGGAACAAAATGCAAATGCTGGGTATGATTCTGGTAACTGGGGATAACTCAACGAGAGTGATTCCACCATTGAATGGTTCTAGCATAATCGAGGAAACCGAGAGCACAAGAACCCCTGAGGATCAACTTCTAGAATAAGTTGCACTAAATCCTCATGGAGAAGATGGTTAAATAGCTCAATCAAGATACTACAATGATAGATCTTCCGGCTAGGTGTGTCGGCCAGAACATCAACCTTGTCGGGACCTACATCATAATCTTGGAAAAGTTCCAACCGTCATATCCGCCTGAGATTCAGATCTAGTTGGTAACAGGATATTCCAGACTCATCGAGTCTAGAAGAAAATGACGGTTTGCAACACAAATCGACGAGATGACGTTGCGAGATTCTTGGGAAATGAGCTACGGTAGCAAGCTCCAAAACATGAGCTCGTTCTGCTACAAACATGTGAACACGTTGTCCCAGACAAGCATGCCCACATGGTAGTCTTACAATGAAACACTACCGAGTTCTGGTTGGGAACCATCAACGAGGATGTCGAAGTTCTTTCATAAGTCCGGATTAGCTCTTATGAAGGAACTTCTTCTCCTTGAACAATTCAATCAGTGGCTTGGTGTCATAGGGACACATATAGAATGGAGGTAGCGAGCCTATCAAACCATATCATACTTCGCACATGCATGACTGACTTGGGATGGTTCCAGAGAAAACAAAAACAATCTTTCTCGGATCCATGGCGACAACTTACATCAAGTGCACGTGAATTAAAGAAAGCCACTTCTTTCATCCAAACATATCCTTCATGAGATAGCACGAAGAAAATGCTAGCACAAGTTTCCAACACTAACTTAATGTTCAACACGAGTCATGGAGAAGATAAGAATGTTGCCGATGGGCTCAGCAACAATTTATCAAAATTCCAATGGAGATGGAATTCCACAACTATGTGGACAAGGTTATAGCATTGGTCAGACCCAAAGAATATAATGGTGTATGCTCGAGGACACCACCACGAGTAAGACAACATTACGAATATCATTGGCTCTGATTTGATTTAAGGATAGCCCACACTCAAATCAAAGTCTTGATACGACAATAGGTCCAACAACTGATCACAGGGACCAATCGATGAAGGTATCATCTATCTTCAACACACGCAAATATATCCCTTGAAATGAACTAAGCTGGCAAGCTTTTATCTTCCAACACTCCAAGTTCTTGTTTAGCTTAACCAACTAGCTCAAGGTATCCAACACAGATTCTTGGAGAAAGAGTGGTTTATAGGAAAACCATTTGATCACGAGCTCAACATAGCGGTCAGGTGACAACCTGGTGATACTTCTGAGAAGATATTCGGAAAATCACGAACCACCGATATGTTACTAAGCTCGAGAACAATCTTGCTTTTCAGGGCAATACGATATGATCAACTGAGCAAGGGTTTGACAAAATCCTAACTCATTGATTGAAGAGTGCACCAAAAATAAGGACTAGGTAGCACGATCAATCTTAGTATGATGATTCAATAACCAGCACGCTAAGAATGAGAGTATTGCCATTAACTACCAAGCAACGAGTTGCTAGGAGTATTGATTTCACACATCACGATTCACTTGTCGGTGTTCTAGTTACAATAATACGGGACCGAGAAATGAATGATGATGGCGAGGAGTATCACTGCGTCAAGAATTAACAAAAGGTGGTGCAATTCCTACGATATTCTCGACATAAAGGGGGTAATACTCGGAGGTACAACAGAACAAAAGCTGGTTAGGCATTTGATCTGCGAAGTACAACTACTTTGACCCAATCCCAAAGATGGACGAGGTACTGGAGTTTGTTTCTCCTAGTCATTCCGGATTAGAATGGCTTGACAGACCACAAGAATAATAGGCATCGATAACACAAATGCACAATTACTCCTGACTATCAATTGATAGACGAGGGCCAGAAAATAACTAAAGAGGGACAACCCAAAGGAACTTATTTTTTCTGAGTTGTGGATGCATGGATTAGTATGTCGAACAAATTCAACATATTTCTTCCGGATAACCCATGCAGAAAGGTAGAACTGGCAGATTCACAATGTAGAATGGAGAACTCATCGAGAGCACTCTTGTTGTGATCTTTTGGTTCAACGAGGAACTTCTGCCACGGATGGTTCATGGCATTTGGAAGAATGGTATACCATGGACCTCAAGGACTATCGCAAAGGTTACTAATATCCTAAAGGTACGAGCAACACTATCAACACGAGGTAAGTAGAGTGAATCTCGGGTCAAGAACCCAGGAGTAGAATACCTACTACTAAATAGCATCATACGGGATGCTTTCGAGAATAATGGCCAGAATCATCACACCGGGAACACAAAACATGGCTGGATTATTAGGTGATCCTCTAAGACACCTAGGGTCGTAATAATAACTCCAACATATATACCAAGGCAATAGAGTGCCTCAACGCACCGGTAGTGTGCTTAATCTGGCCCAAAGGGACGCAAATGCATCAGATTGTTTAGAAACCTGGGATGACTCGGACAACATAACGGCTGTAAATGCTCAAAAAGATTTGAGACATCCTGCAAAAATGGTGGCATAACCATCCAGAATCACAATATCAAGGTTCCGAGATCAACTGTCAACACATGGAGGTAGTAGAAACTGAACTGAGGCTTCAGACCAACAATCCTACGAGTCTATGGATTAGTAACACGTGATCCTGATAGAAAGATGAGAAGCCTAGTTCTTAATCCCCGTAGAAAAGAAGAGGGTGACTCAGATCAGAAGGCTATAAGGTAAAGGAGTAAAAAGAGCCTTACGTTCCCTTCCACAATCAATTCCCTTATATAACTAAAGCATTTCTAGACTCAACTTCGAACAGTTTGGCTTGGTAATCCTACAGGCAGTCAGGCTCTGATACCAAAGCTGTTAGGACCCCGATTCCAAGTCACATCGATCTAGCCGGTAACACCTCATAAAACTTTGCGGCCTCACGCACGGTATCCCCACGGGTGTCGCCTTACCATGGCCCGGGACCGTTTGCGCCTTTTGGCTCACGTATATGATAGTGTCGCTAGCATCCATATGACAGAGAACCCGGGCCGACATGACTAGTCGTGAACCCAAAGTGGCACTAACTTACGGGGACAGGCATACATGAATCAACATCGAGCATGTCGGTCAGCAGCGTGTGAATCCGGGCTGTAGCACTGGGCTAACAGGACTCCGGGAACCCGGGCTGTAGCAGGCTAGGCAGGACTCCGGATGTCACCGCGTGACATTTCCCCGAAGGGACAGACACAGGAACGAAGTGAATCACATGCCGGCCAGTCGAGTGTTCCGGAGCAGTAGTGCTGGGCTAGCAGGACTCCGGTGAACCGGGCTGTAGCGGACTACTATGGCTCATGGAAGCACAAGACTACATTTCCCCATAAGAGAGGCTACCAAGGATAAACAACTAGGTTGTCGGATCCCACACATACCAAGCATTTCAATCATACACACAATATGCTCGATATGTGCAAATACAACATGGCATCACAACAAGACTCTACGACTCAGAGTATTTATTCATTAGGCTCCGAAGAGCGAGATATTACAAACATGGGTCTCATGACCCAACATTCAGAGCATACAAGTCAAAGCACATGCGGAAGCTTAACATGTCTGAGTACAGACATCTACAAAAGAAAAAGGCTGCGAAGCCTGACTATCTACAAGACCCTGCCGAGGGCACAAGATCGTAGCTGAGGTATCAAGCTAAACGTCGAAGTCCACACGGAACTACTAGCGAGACTGACGTCTCTCTGCAAACCATAGAATAGGCAAACGTGAGTACAAATGTACCCAGCAAGACTTACATCAAAACTAGCTACATATACATCGGTATCAACAAAGGGGGTAGTGGAGTTTAACTGCAGCAAGCCAGCTTTGACTCAGTGGCTATCCTGAACTACGACTGCAAGCAACTCTTTTGAGGTGGCGCACACGAGTCCACATATTCACCATATCAATACACCACTATGGATCCGCTCCCGTCTCCCTACGAGAACGCCATCCATAGCACTCATGCTTATCTTGCGCATTTTAGAGTATCCACTTTCACTTGTCTATGAACTGTTATAGGCAACCCAGAAGTCCTTTACCGCGGACACGGCTATTCGAATAGATAATATTAACCCTGCAGGGGTGTACTTCGTCACACACGCTCTCGCCACTTACCACCATGTACACGTCGTGTACCTCGGCAACCTTCAAGCGGAAGCCTGGCGAGGGAGTCGGCCACGACCTGACTAACCACACAAGTCTCTCGTCCAGGTTTATCGCCTATTCGGGTTCCATCCGCAAGGAGATCCGGCCGGGGTGTCGCTCACGGCCCCAAACGATGTGTGCAGGGTTCCCGAGCCCACCATCCGGGTGCCACTCGGTACACCAGGCCACGTGTGCCTAGTCTGTCCCAAGCCCACCTGTACCGGGTGACACTTGGTAGACTACTAACACTACCTACAAACACCAGAAACTAGTTGCAACTCTTGGACAGAGATCAAGTTGATTAATAAGTCGAGAGGGGTCGAGTTACCGGAACCCAATGTGTGGTAGTAATTGTTCATGGATCACAAACACGGAACTCAGTTCCTGAGGATGGTTTCAATGA
Source organism: Triticum aestivum (assembly GCF_018294505.1). Classification (NCBI taxonomy): domain Eukaryota; kingdom Viridiplantae; phylum Streptophyta; class Magnoliopsida; order Poales; family Poaceae; genus Triticum; species Triticum aestivum. Next base: position 104,929,280 of record NC_057808.1, on the reverse strand, counting down.
GACAACCCACCATGTACTCCTACATGGCCTCTCACCGCTACCTTTACCAAATCGTGTTCACACACTTAGCTCTCACACAGTAGGACATGTTCCTAACTTTCCAATTCATTCCCGATGAATCAGACCTGACACAACTCTAAGCAATAGCAGGCATGACAAAGAGGCATGAATGAGTAGGCACATCAGGGCTCAAACAATTCCTACTCATGCTAGTGGGTTTCATCTATTTACTGTGGCAATGACAGGTCATGCAGAGGAAAGGGGTTCAACTACCGCAGCATGTAACAAATGAATCGTTGTTGTCCTAATGCAATAAAAGAGAGCAGGAGCGAGAGAGTGGGATTGTATTGGAATGAACAAGGGGGTTTTGCTTGCCTGATACTTCCGAAGATAGTATAGCTCTTCATCGGTGTCATCGATCGCATCGTCGAAGCAACGTCTACTGAGAGGGGACAACACCGGCAAACAGAGAAGAAACACGATCAATGCAATGCACAATATGATGCATGCTATGACATGGCAATATGAATGTGTTTTGGGCTAATGCAACTAGCAACATATTAAATGGAGTTGGTTTGAACCTTAGGTTCAAATTCAAACTTCATATGTGAGGGTTTAAATGCCTTTTATATGATTTGGTCTAAACAGCAGCCATAAGTTGTTCTAACATGCATGTAAATGGTACAGATGGATAGATTGGATTTTTCTGATCATTTTTCATATATAATTTATCTTATTTGGAGTTATGGTTGAATTTCTATGAATTTTTGAAGTTTTGGGCATTTTCTGGAATTTCCTGTATAAGAATAAGTCCAGAGAATCTATTACTGCGTCAGCGTTGCGTCATGCTGACCTCAGCAGTTCAACAGGCGCCGTCTAGGTCAAACCTGACGTGTGGGGTCCACACGTCAGTGACTAACTAACTAACCTAAGTTAATTAGTGTTAAACTAATACTAACTAAAAGTGTCAGTGGGGGTTGGCCCACGCGTCAGTGACAGAGGAGGGTAGTTAGCCTCGTCATTAGTGCTAATGACAATGCCACGTCAGTGGGTTAGTGCCCGCGATAACCGGAGCACGACGGCGTTCGCCGTCCGGCCAACTCCGGCGTCGGGAGGGCGCACGGCTGGTCTCGTTGGAACGGCCGCGACGTGGCGCGTCCAGCAGTGGCTGCGGATGCAACTGGGGTGGCCATAGCGGCAACTGCGGCGAGCGAGGCGGCGGCTGGAGCTCGGCCTCGAGCGGCTAGGGGGCTACGGTGCATGGCAGGGGCCGGGGTTGGTCGTGTTCGTCTCCTGGGGACGCACTGACCACGGTGGCGTGCTCAGTTGCGGGTTTCCGTAGGTGTGGCTGCGGTGGTGACATGGCCGGCGGCGGGGAGCTCACAGCTCCGGTGACTCGGGCGGCTAGAGGGTGCGTACGGGCACGGGGAGCAGGGGAAAAGAAGGTGGAGCTCACAGCGGAGTCGGAGACGGTCTCAGCGAGCTCGGGGAGGCGGAGACGGCGGCAAATCGACGGCGGCGATCCTCGGTGGCCGAGGAGGGGAACGGCGGAGCTGGCGGCATCCAGGGCTTCCGGCGCCTTCCTTCTTGGTGGGGAGGAAGAGGGGAACGAGGCGGGGCTTCCTGGCGCGTCGGCGAGGCGAGGGGAGCACGGTGGCCGTGGCAAACGGCGTCGGCGACCACGAGCTCCGCTCGGGCAGAGAGGGAGAGAGAGCAGAGGAGGGGGAGGAGGTCGGGAGAGAGTGAGAGAGTTCCAGGGGTGGCGTGGCGCTGCGAGAGACGTCCAGGGGGAGGAGGAGGCAGCCAGGCAGGGAGGAGGTGGCCGGCGTGTGGCTGCCCGCGCCGGGCACGCACCCCTGCCTACTGGCGCGAGGAGGAAGGCGACAGAGGGGCTGCGGTGGTGGGCTGGGCCGGCCACTGGGGCCGCTAGGTAAGCCCAGGTGAGGTTCCTCTCTCTCACCTTTCTATTGTTTTCTATTTTCTATTTTCTGCAATTGTTTTGGCTTTATTAAAAATGCCAGAGCATTTCCAAAAATTCTGAAAATATTTGTGGGCACTGTTGAAATTATTCCCAACAGCCCTCAACTAGTTTCAGAATTATTTGAGCATTTAAAATATTTATAGGATTTAATGCCCCAATGTCAAATAAAATATGATTTAATTCAAAAATCCAGAAATGATCTAAGGATGTATTCATCATTTTTGGCAGAGGTTTCCACCTTAACCAGAAATCATGAACTTTTCTTAGGGACATTTTGGGTTTATTGAAAAGATTTTAATCCATCCTAGTTGAGTTGATTTAATGCTAGGGTTTGAACATCCCCATTTCAAGTTTCTTTCAAGTATTAAACGTGATGCACACATGAAGCTAGCCTAGTGCATTGCCAGAAGCTAGGGATGTGACAGTTGAAGAAAAACAACAAATGGTGTATGTGTATAGACTACACTAGCCTCAACAAAGCCTGCCCCAAAGATCCGTTTGCTCTGCCACAGATTGATCAAGTGATAGACTCCACAGCCGGATGCGAGCTATTGAGTTTCTTGGATGCCTACTCAGGATACCACCAGATTAAGTTGGACCCAGCAGACCGCCTGAAGACCGCCTTCATCACACCATTCGGAGCTTTCTGTTACCTGACTATGACATTCGGCTTGAGGAATGCCGGTGCCACTTTTCAGCGTTGCATACAGAAATGCCTCCTCAAGCAACTCGGCAGAAATGCCCACGTCTACATAGACGATATTGTGGTGAAGACAGAGAAGCCGGCACCCTGCTGGAAGACCTCAAAGAAACATTTGCCAACTTGCGCCGATTCCAGATCAAGCTCAACCCCGAGAAATGCGTGTTCGGAGTACCAGCCGGCCAGCTTCTAGGCTTTCTGGTCTCCGAACGCGGCATTAAGTGCAACCCTGTGAAGATCAAGGCCATTGAGAGAATGGAGATTCCCACCAAGTTGCGAGACGTGCAGAAGTTCACTGGGTGCCTGGCCTCCCTAAACCGCTTTATCAGCCGGCTAGGAGAGAAGGCTCTCCCCCTGTACCGACTCATGAAGAAATCCACTCATTTCGAGTGGAATGACCAAGCAGACCAAGCCTTCCATGAGTTGAAGAAGATGCTAACCACTCCACCTGTCCTGGCGGCGCCGACTGAGAAGGAGCCCATGCTCCTCTACATTGCCGCAACTAGCCGAGTGGTCAGTAAAGTCATCGTGGTCCAGCGCCCAGAAGAAGGCCGAGCCCAGCTAGTCCAGAGGCCGGTATATTATCTAAGCGAAGTACTGTCCAGCTCAAAGCAAAACTACCCACACTACCAGAAGATGTGCTATGGAGTGTACTTCGCCGCCAAGAAGCTGAAGCCCTACTTTCAAGAGCATCCCATCACGATCGTATGCACCGCCCCGCTTGCCGAGATCATAGGCAGCCAGGATGCATCCGGCCGGGTGGCTAAATGGGCCATTGCGCTGGCGCCTTACACAATCTTCTACCAGCCCCGCACCGCCATCAAGTCCCAAGCATTGACCGACTTCCTCGTCGACTGGGCCGAGACCCAGTACCTACCGCCGGCTCCCGACTCTACTCATTGGCGGATGCACTTCGACGGGTCCAAGATGCGCACCGGCTTGGGAGCCGGCATCGTCCTCACCTCTCCCAAAGGCGACAAGCTCAGATACACGCTGCAAATCCACTTTGCCGCCTCCAACAACGTGGCTGAATACGAGGCGCTCATACATGGGCTCCGGCTAGCCAAAGAGCTCGGCATACGCCGGATCCTGTGTTATGGCGACTCAGACATGGTGGTCCAGCAGTCATCTGGCGACTGGGACGCCAAGGATGCAAACATGGCGAGCTATCGATTCCTCGTCCAGCAGATCAGTGGGTACTTCAAAGGGTGTGAGTTCCTTCATGTGCCACGGGCCGACAACGACCAAGCAGATGCCCTGGCACGGATCGGCTCCACCCGACATGCTATACCAACCGGTGTCTGTCTCCAGCGCCTCCTCAAACCGTCTATCAAGCCGTCTCCAGAGTCAGACTCTATCTTCGTACCGCCCGCCCTCGATGCAGCCGGATCCGACTGGAGGAACCCAGCAGGCGGCTCGGGGACTTCGACAAGCGGCCCGGGGACTGCCGTAGTCGCACCCGGCTCGGGGACTTCAGAACCCGGCCCGGGGACTGCAGCAGTTGGCCCGGGGACTGCAGCGACACAAGAAGCGGTGGCCGACTCCAACTCTCCACCACCCAACCCACCCACCCGAGTCACAGTGGCCATACTAACAGTAGAAGAAGTCACAGCTCCATCATGGGCCCCGCCCATCCTCAACTACCTACTCAACAGAGAGCCGCGACTGATGAGATCTCGGCAAGACTAGTGCAACGCCGAGCCGGAGCATATGCAATAATAAATAGAGAACTTATCAAGCGCAGTGTCACTGGAGTCTTCCAGCGCTGCGTCGAGCCAGAGAAGGGTGTAGCAATCCTCAAGGATATCCACCAAGGCGAATGCGGCCACCACGCAGCCTCAAGATAACTTGTGGCCAAAGCTTTCCGCCATGGTTTCTTCTGGCCGACTGCTTTGGAAGATGCCAAAGAGATAGTCAAATGCTGCAAAGGATGCCAAGTCTTCAGTTCCAAGCAACACCTGCCGGCTTCTGCACTCAAGACCATCCCCCTCACCTGGCCCTTTGCCGTCTGGGGGCTGGACATGGTGGGCCCATTCAAGACAGCCCGCGGCGGCTTGACACATCTGCTTGTCGCCATGGACAAATTTACCAAGTGGATCGAAGCGAAGCCGATCAAGAAGCTGAACGGGCCGACATCACTACTTGGTATGGCATGCCACACAACATCATCACCGACAATGGCACAAACTTTGTCAAGGGAGCACTGGCACGTTTCTGCGCGACACAGGGCATCCGACTGGACTTAGCATCCTTGCCCACCCGCAGTCAAACGGCTAGGTCGAGCGAGCAAACGGCCTCATCCTCTCCGGCATCAAGCCCCAACTGGTCGTACCACTGGAGCGATCGGCCGGCTGCTGGCTCGATGAGCTGCCGGCTGTCCTCTGGAGTCTGCGTACTACCCCAAACAAGTCAACCGGCTTCACTCCGTTCTTCCTTGTATATGGTGCCGAGGCTGTCATCCCAACTGACATCGAGTTTGACTCGCCTCGGGTCACCATGTACACGAAGGCGGAGGCCAAGGAAGCGCGAGAAGACGGCGTCGACCTGCTGGAAGAAGGCCGGCTGTTAGCAGTCAGCCGGTCCGCCATCTACCAGCAGGGTTTGCGCCGTTATCACAACCAGAAGGTCAAGCCAAGATCCTTCCAAGAGGGCGACCTTGTGCTCCGGCTGATACAGCGAACAGCCGGCCAGCACAAGCTCTCGGCCCCTTGGGAAGGCCCTTTCGTCGTCAGCAAAGCACTAGGCAACGACTCCTACTACCTGATCGACGCACAGAAGCCAAGAGCATGCAAGAGGGATGATTCCGGCAAGGAGTCAGAACGACCATGGAACGCAAACCTCCTGAGAAGATTTTACAGTTGAAAGCAGTATGTATCATGCTACCGTTTTTGTATTAAATATGAGACAAACGGGCCCCCCGAGGCGCACTCGGGGACTGCCCTCCTTTATCTATGAATGACGAGTGTCATACTCATGAATGTATTATTACATTTGATTTTCTATCTGGCACCGGGTTCGACTAGTCGGCCCGGGGACTGGCCGCCTTAAGTTATATTAGAAGTTCTACCTGAAGTCAGACAAGTAGTGTGCCGGCACCTGAGCCCTCTCTTGTTGAAAGTTGCAGCTCGAAGAACCGACTGTCCGACTGGCAAGAGCCAAAGGCAGAAAGGATGCCCACACGAAAAATGGCTAAGGACTAACGAACTTATATAACGCAAAGAAGGCCTCCAACCATGCCTACCGGCTGTCAAAACAGCCGGCTTGCCGGCCTCCCAGTCACTTCGCTATAATCCAACAAAGCTAGAGTACTTGCCCTCCCAACTGGCCAAGCACTTCTCCAGCCACAGATTGCAGAGCAGCTGTCCGGCTGGGAAGGCGGCAACCAAGGGAGGGCGGCAAAGGAAACAGCCAAAGGATGAAAAGCAAAGAACAAGGGAAAGCCAAACGCATGCATAATTATATTTACACATAAGGCCCCCAACAGGCCGGTAGTCAATATAGTTCGAATACACCCCAGTGGGTGGAATTGTGCAAACTTAACAAAATACTGTTCCAAGAGTGGTAAAACAGGAAAGTAGAGGCAGCAGACTAGACTAAGGGCGCAGCAGGGGAGCCAGGCTGGTCGGTGGAGACGGCGCCGCCGGCTGGAGGAGTGGCCGGCTGGCCGGTCTCGGCTTGATCATCGCCGGCTGCAGGCGGTGCACCCGCGCGTGCCTTGTTGCTGGAGGCACGGTCAAGCTGAGGCTGACCGGCCGCTCCACCATCTGGCGCGGCGTCTTCACCCTCCTCCTCCTCCTTGCCCTCGTCGCTGGAGTCGATCTCCTCCGCCGAGTCCTCGCCATCTGCCGGGTTCAGCCCAAACCACTCCTCCGGCTGGGCAACGCCGTTGTCGTCCACCTCAGGAGCGAAGGCGCTGGTGTCGGTGTAGTCGGCAATCGCCGAAGCCCGCTGGATGATAGCCGACCGTGCCGGCTCCAGCTCCGTGTCGGCCTCTTGCCGCCAGGTGGCCAGCTGGTCCAGACTCAGCTCGGGATACCAGGCCTTGACGAACTCCAGCGCCCGCCTGGCGCCGGACCGAGCCACAGAAGCCTTCCAGGCCTCGAAGCGGCCGACCGCCACCTCCAGCCAGTCGGCAGTCCGACTGGGGTGCGGGGAATCACCTCACCAGGCCAGAGAGCGGCCAACACCTGCGCCCCAACACGCTGAAGCCGGCGGAGCATGCGGTGAGCCGGCTAGAGGCGGGCTTGAATCGCCAAGAGCTGCTCCTCCAGCGACCGGCGAGCGTTCGGCGCGATCTCGGCGCCAGCCTGCCTTTGTGCCTCGCGGTGGGCCTCGACGACCTGGTTGGCGGCAGTAGAGTAGCCAAGGAAGTACTCTGCGCAAGAAAGAAAGAGAAAGAAGAGAAAAACACCAAGTCAGAAAATGAGCCAAACGGCAAGCGGCAAGCAAGGGACGAAGAAGAGGGCGGCCTACCATCAACAAAATCTTCGATCTGGCCGTAGCCATTGATCAGCGACTGCCTCGCTTCGGCCCAGCTTGCCGCCTCTGTCTCATATTCGGTTTGGAGGGCGGCCTCGCTGTCCTGCACCGCCTTCAGGGCCGCCTTGTGGCTCTTCTCCTGGTCGGCCAGCCTCTTGGCCAGGCGGTCATGCTCCTGGGCCAAGGCGTCAAACTCGGCCTCCTTAGCGCGGAGGGCGGCCTGAGTCCCACCCAGCTGCTCCCTCAGTTTGGCGTTGGCCGCTGCAGGCATGGCAGAAAAGAAAGAAGCAATAAGGAAGAAGTCGTCAAGGAAGATCCGACCCGACTGCTCAGCAGTCGGCCCGAATCTCGGGTACTACACCCAGTGGGTGCGCTGACGTGCCCCCACGTGAGATAAAAGACGAAGCACTTACCCCGGCTCTCAAATAGATCAGCATTCTTCTAGGTCAGCTCCCGAGCCTGGGAGTTGAAGGCAGCCACGCGGAGGTTGTGGTAGTCCTGCAAGTCAGGCAGAGAAGCGAATGAGAACAAGATAGCAAAACAAAGCCCGATAAGAAGTTCCAAGCCGCCTGCTCAGCAGCCGACTCCGAACTCGAGGACTACACCCAGTGGGTGCGCTGGCGCGCCCCCACGGAAGAAACCAAGATCAAAAAAGCAAAAATAGGAAGACTAACCCGAATGGCCGCTCGCGTCGCAAGGAACTCGTCATTGTATTTCCTCAGCGCCGCAGCCTGGGACTGAAGCCGGTTCCGGACTTCCTGCGCCGCCACGTTCACCACGGCCGTCCCTCCACCCGGCGTCCACCCCGAGCTGGCGCTGGCCGCCTCCACGTCCCGGGCCGATGAGCCGGAGCCCGCGGCCTTCTGCGGGTCCGATGCGGCCTTCCCCACGCGCTGGCGCGATGGCGACTGGACCACCAGGTCCGTCCTCGCGGCCGGCTCGCCCCCGGCCGATTGCGCAGGCGGCACATTAGGCCGGCTGCCTTGAGCCGTCCCAGTCGGCGGGGCCCGTGCCGCCTTCCTCTCCTGGACGACGATGTCGTCCTCCCTCTCCAACCCCGGCGGGTCGCCGCCGGCTTCCTCCGGCGGGGGCTCCGGGACCTCGGGCACCGCGACACGCAGAGGGGTGACGAGCAAGGCCCCCTCCACTGTTGCCGCGGCCGCAGCCTCGGCTTGGGCCTTGGCCGCTGCGTCGACACGCGCCTTCGCCGCCTCCTCCTCCTGTGCCGCCTTGGCGGCAGCCGCCCTCAACTCCTCCGCCTCCCGCGCCTCCCGCGCGTTTTGCTCTGTCGCCGCCTGAAGCTCGGCGTGGGGGTCCACGCGGCGGGTGCTCCCAGATCCTCCCGGCGATCCAACGACGGAGGCGGCAGCAACCCGCTCAAGCGAAAGCGGAGCCCTGATTTTTGAGAAAGGACAAGGATTCAGAAATCACCAAGAAAAGAAGAAAGAATGTACAAAGGAATATACACTTACACCGACACCATCTGCGGCTGCTTCACCGCCTTGCGGAAGCGGGCCGCGTTCACGGCCGCCTCATCCCGACTGGTCGCCGCCGCCCTGCCCTTGGGCTTCTTCGGCCGACTGCCGAACAAGCCCGACGCGGCACGACGCTTCTGCCCGCCGCCCCGAGCAGGCGGCGCGACGGAGGAACCCGCGCCGTGGCCGGACGCCGGCTGGCGGCGTGGGACGATTTCCGCCTCGTCGTCATCCGGCCAGTCGTCGAAGCTGGCTCCAAGCCCGGAGCCGCCTGCTTCGCCGCCACCCGCCTCGGTGTTTTCATCCATGGCGGCCGCCCCCAAGTCGTGGTCCTCCAGGTCATGCTCCGCCCGGTCGGGGAGGAATCGGCGCTCCGCCTCCGCCCGGCTGCAGGTCGAAGGAGAGGGCTCTGCCAAGATGTGTCGACTGGTCAGAGTCGGCCAAAAGGAACTCGGCGACAAAACTAAGAGAAGAAAGGGAAAAAGAGAACATACCGTGGGCGGAGGATGTGCACGGGAATATGGCTCCTTGCCAAACCGCCACTCTGCGGAGAGCTTGCAGTTCGCAAGATAATTCACCATATGGGCCACCTCATCGTGTGACATATCCTTGGTGCGCATCCGACTCGGATCGAGTTGGCCGCTCATCTGACAGATCAGGTGAGGGCGGCTCTGAAGCGGAAGCACCCGGCGCGCGATGAAGGCGGCCAGCAAGTCGGACCCAGTCAGGCCCTCCGACTGGATCATCACCCGCAGTCGGGCGACGGCTGCGGCTCCAGCCTGCGACAGCATCACGGCCCGATAGGACCACTGGGCCGCCTCCCAGCCAGCGGGCCGGCTACGTAAGCCGGCAAGTTGACGTAGTCGCCTTGCAGGGCGACGTTCTTCACGTAGAAATATGACTTCTGCCAGAGCTTCACCGACTGGATTAACGTGATGACGGGGAAGGGGTTGTCGGCCGCCGGCCTCCGCATCGCGATGAAGGCGCCGCTCTGGGCCGGCACGCCCTGCATGCGGGTGCCCAGCTTAGATTGGAAGAACTCCCCCAGAGCTCGAGGATGGGGAGAACGCCAAGAAAGCCTTCGCACAAGGTGATGAAGGCGGACAGCAGCACCACCGTGTTCGGAGTGAGGTGGTGCGGCTGGAGTTGATAGAAGTTGAGGAAGGAGCGGAAGAAAGCGCTCGCCGGCAAGCCAAGGCCACGCATGAAGTGCGAGCGGAAGACTACCCGCTTGCCTTCCTCCGGCGCCGGCGTGATCTCCTTCGCAGGCGCGAGACGAACCCACACCTGGTCCGCGCCGGGCAACCGCCGCGTCTTGCGGAGGAACTCGACGTGGTCCATGTGGACGAGGGAGCCGTCCCAATCCCCGCCGTACTACATGGTGGCGAGAGGCTAGCAAGGAAGAGTGCGGCGGCAGAGAAAGCACGGCCCTGCGGCGGCAAAGCGGCGGGGCGGAGTTAAGATCGGTGGGACGGCGAGGCGCTGTTGCGAGGGAAAGCAGGAGGAAGAAGATGACGGAGAGGAGAGGAGCGTGCGAGCGAATGCCGCTTCCCCTCCTCCCCCTACTTATAGCCTCGTGTGGCGAAGCCGAGGAGGCGAGGCGTGGGGAGGAACGTGGGATTAACTGCGCCCACTCCCCCACGTCTCGCGATTATTATGCCCTAACGGCGTGCGGAAACCGCCGTCGGAAAACGTGGAGACAACTCTGGGCCACAGAGGATCCGCGCCTGGGCCTAGGCGTAGGAGTGGTGGGCCCTCGGCCTGCGGCGACGTCTTGTCGCGCGCGTGTGTTGGCAAGCTCTTTTCAGCCAAGGGACGCCACGTGGTTCGCAGGCGGCGAGCGGCCGGCCCGCGGCCCGGTGCGCGCGCCAACAGACTCCTGCCTTCCGACTTTAAAAATTTCGCCAAGACGGCGCGCCCAACCAAAGCCAGCTCCCAGTTGCTGGCTCGTCAAGATAAGAAGCTGACCGAGCTTCTCGACCTCCTCTCAGCCTCGAAGCCCAACCAGCTTCGGGGACTACTGTCGGAGTAAATGGCCACGGGTAGCCTAACCGACTCCCCCTGGCTCTTCGAAAAATTATCAGGCCATTCGAGCCTTCAAGCATACAAAGCATAGGGCCGCCTTCCCCCGGCCGGCTATCCCCAGGGCCGACTCCCAGAAGGCGACCCAACCTCAGAAACCTCCCCCAAGGAAGATACGAGATAGCCGACTCCAGGGAGCCGGCCCCAAGAGGACCGACTCCTAGAAGTCGGCCATGAAGAAAGTCGACTCCCAGAAGCCAGCCATGAAAAAAGCCAGCTCCCAGAAGCCGGCCAAGACTGCACCCACTAAGACTGTACCCACATAACGGCGATAGGATGGGGCGTGGCCATAGTACAACCCACTACCCCCGAATCCCGGAACAGGCATGGCCACAGGGCGCCGTACGGGCCAGCCATCCCCCGTCCGGCGCGGCACTGTAGCCGTGTTGGCCTCGATGTCACCCACGACAGGCGCCAGTATGGCCCGCAGGCAGCGGGCCCCTTTTTGCTAGAGAGACACCCGAAGGCGGCCTGGCCTCCTCTAGTCGGCCAGGGGTGTGGCCGGCTCCCAATAGCCGGCTACCTACCTCCCTCGAAACATGTGCCTCATTAAGGAGACAAGACGAGGTAAGGCTACAGTGAGAGCCCGCAAGGCGGCGACACTGTAGCCACGCTTACCTCGACAAAGCCCTCGTCATCAGAGGCGAGGCAACAGTAACTAGCCGCCGACAAAGCCCCCAAGCGGTGGGGCCCGGCCTGCCGGCCAAGAGGCCGGCAGCCGGCGTGACCCACCAGTCAGCGGGCCCCAATGACCGGCGGAGAAGCCGGCGAGCATAGACACTGACGGCTGGGACCCGCGCCCAGCCGGATTACCATTGTACCCCTGGGGGTAGGCCTATATAAACCCCCCGGGACACCCATGCAAAGGGTTGATCTCATAGAATTCCACACACCACATAGAGAGAAAAGGAGAGCTAGCCTTGCCCTTCTTCTTCCTCTAGCCAAACAGCTCAAGGAGCGCTTGTAGCTACTTGTATTGATCTAGTGATCATGCGGAGACCCCGCAGAGCAGGACTAGGGGTGTTATCTCCATGGAGAGCCCCAAACCTAGGTAAGATCCGTCGGCGTGCATGTCTTCGCCTCATCCCGTTTCCAGGCACCGGCGATGTTTTAGTGGCTCCCACAATGATAAGCCACCCGTTGGCATATGTCGCACCTACCACCCGACACCCCTAGAACACACATCAATTGATCCTAGCCGTGTGTGGTGCCCCCTCCACAGTTAACACCTCGGTCATATCGTCGTAGTGCTTAGGCGAAGCCCTGCGCCGGTAACTTCATCATCACCGTCGCCACGCCGTCGTGCTGAAGGAACTCTCCCCCGTCCTCAACTAGATCAAGAGCTCGAGGGACGTCATCATGCTGAACGTGTGCTGAACACGGAGGTGTCGTACGTTCGGTACTTGGATCGGTTGGATCATGAAGACGTTCGACTACATCAACCGCGTTACTAAACACTTCCGCTTTCGGTCTACGAGGGTACGTGGACACACTCTCCCCGCTCATTGCTATGCTTCTCCTAGATAGATCTTGCGTGATCGTAGGAAATTTTTGAAATACTACGTTCCCCAACAATATGCACGAGTAGAACACAAAGAGTGGTGGGCGATAATAGTCATACTGCTTACCAGCAACGTCTTACTTTGATTCGGCGGTATTGTTGGATGAAGCGGCCCGGACTGACATTACGTGACCGCATTCATGAGACTGGTTCTACCGACGTGCTTCGCACACAGGTGGCTGGCGGGTGTCTGTTTCTCTAACTTTAGTTGAATCGAGTTTGACTACGTCCGGTCCTTGTTGAAGGTTAAAACAACACACTTGATGAAAAATCGTTGTGGTTTTGATGCGTAGGTAAGAACGGTTCTTGCTAGAAGCCCGTAGCAGCCACGTAAAACTTGCAACAACAAAGTAGAGGGCGTCTAACTTATTTTTGCAGGGCATGTTGTGATGTGATATGGTCAAGACGTGATGATATATAAATTGTTGTATGAGATGATCATGCTTTCTAAAAGTTATCGGCAACTGGCAAGAGCCTTATGGTACTTTGGAGATGGAGATCAAAGTCACAAGATGATGATGGCCATATCATGTCACATATTTTGATTGCATGTGATGTTTATCCTTTATGTATCTTATTTTGCTTAGTTCGGCGGTAGCATTATAAGATGATCTCTCACTAAATTTTAAGGTATAAGTGTTCTCCTTGAGTATGCACCGTTGCGACAGTTCGTCGTGCCGAGACACCACGTGATGATCGGGTGTGATAAGCTCTATGTTCACATACAACGGGTGCAAGCCAGTTTTGCACACGCGGAATACTCAGGTTAAACTTGACGAGCCTAGCATATGCAGATATGGCCTCGGAACATGGGAGACCGAAAGGTCGAGCGTGAATCATATAGTAGATATGATCAACATAGTGATGTTCACCATTGAAAACTACTCCATCTCACATGATGATCGGACATGGCTTAGTTGATTTGGATCACGTGATCATTTAGATGACTAGAGGGATGTCTATCTAAGTGGGAGTTCTTAAGTAATATGATTAATTGAACTTTAATTTATCATGAACTTAGTCCTGATAGTATTTGCATAACTATGTTGTAGATCAATAGCTCGCGATGTAGCTCCCCGTTTATTTTTGATATGTTCCTAGAGAAAAATAAGTTGAAAGTTGATAGTAGCAATGATGCGGACTTGGTCCGTGATCTGAGGATTATCCTCATTGCTGCACAGAAGAATTATGTCCTTGATGCACCGCTAGGTGACAGAACTATTGCAGGAGCAGATGCAGACGTTATGAACATTTGACAAGCTCGGTATGATGACTACTTGATAGTTTAGTGCACCATGCTTTACGGCTTAGATCCGGGACTTCAAAAATGTTTTGAACGCCACAGAGCATATAAGATGTTCCGAGATTTGAAATTGGTATCTCATACCCATGCCCGTGTCAAGAGGTATGAAACCTCTGACAGTACTTTGCCTACAAGATGGAGGATAATAGCTCAACGAGTGAGCATGTGCTCAGAATGTCTTAGTACTACAATCATTTGAATCAAGTGGGAGTTAATATTCCCGATAAGATAGTGATTGACAGAGTTCTCTAGTCACTATCACCAAGTTACTAGAACTTCGTGATGAACTATAATATGCAAGGGATAACGGAAACGATTCCCAAGCTCTTCACAATGCTGAAATCGGCGAAGGTAGAAATCAAGAAAAAGCATCAAGTGTTGATGGTTGACAAGACCACTAGTTTCTAGTAAAAGGGCAAGGGAAAGAAAGGGAACTTCAAGAAGAATGGAAAGCAAGTTGCCACTCCCATGAAGAAGCTCAAAGCTAGACCCAAGCCTGAAACTGAGTGCTTCTACTGCAAAGGAAATGGTCACTGGAAGTGGAACTGCTCTAGATACTTGGCGGATAAGAAGGATGGCATAGTGAACAAAGGTATATTGGATATACATGTTATTAATGTGTACTTTACAAGTGTTTATAGCAACCCCTCGGTATTTGATACTGGTTCAGTTGCTAAGAGTAGTAACTCGAAACGGGAGTTGCAAAATAAACATAGACTAGTTAAGGGCGAGGTGATGATGTGTGTTGGAAGTGATTCCAAGGTTGATAAGATCACCATCGCACACTCCCTTTACCTTCGGGATTAGCGTTGAACCTAAAATAAATGTTATTTGGTGTTTGCGTTGAGCATGAATATGATTGGATCATGTTTATTGCAATACGGTTATTCATTTAAGTCAAAGAATAATTGTTGTTCTATTTACATGAATAAAACCTTCTATGGTCATACACTCAATATAAATGGTTTATTGAATCTCGATCGTAGTGATACACATATTCATAATATTGAAGCCAAAAGATGCAAAAGTTAATAATGATAGTGCAACTTATTTGTGGCACTGCCGTTGTCGGGTGGTTGGTGCGACATATGCCAAGGGATGCCTTATCATTGTGGGAGACAGTAAAACGTCGTCGGTGCCTGGAAACAGGATGAGGCGAAGACATGCACGCCGGCGAATCTTACCCAGGTTCGGGGCTCTCCGAGGAGATAACACCCCTAGTCCTGCTCTGCGGGGTCTCCGCATGATCACTAGATCGATAAAAGGTAGCTACAATCGCTCCTAGAGCTGTTGAGATCAAGGGAGAAGAAGAACAAGGCTAGCCCCTGCTTCTCTCTATCTATGGTGTGTGTGCTATGCTTAGAGGGCAACTCTATGCTCAGAGGCCAACTATGCTTGGGTGCCCCCCTTTGCATGGGTGCTCCGGGGGGTTTATATAGGCCTACCCCCCGGGGGTACAATGGTAATCCGGCTGGGCTCTGGCCCCAGCCGTCAGTGTCTACGCTTGCCGGCTTCTCCGCCGGCTGCTGGGTCCCGCTGGCTGGTGGGTCCCGCCGGCTGCCGGCAACTCGGTCGACAGGCCGGCCCCACCGCATAGGGTCTTGTCGGCGGCTGCTTACTGTAGCCTCGCCTGTGATGACGAGGGCTTTGTCGAGGTAAGCGTGGCTACAGTGGGCCGCCTCGGGGGCTATCACTGTAGCCTTACCTCGTCTTGTCTCCTTAATGGGGCTCCTGCTTCGAGGAAGGGAGTAGCCGGCTTCTGGAGGCCGGCTATGCTCTTGGCCGACTGGGAAAGGCCGGGCCGCCTTCATGCCTCTCTCTGGCCGAAGGGGCCCGCCGCCCGCGGGCCGTACGGGAGTCGGTCATGGGTGTCGTCGAGGCCAACATGGCTACAGTGCCGAGCCGCACGGGAGACGTCCGTCCTGTATGGCCTCCTGTAGCCACGCCCGCCTCGGGCTTCGGGGGTAGTGGACCGCACTGTGGCCACACCCCGCCACGTCGCCGTTATGTGGGAGTGGTTTGGAGTGGTTGTGGTCTTGGCCGGCTCCTAGGAGTCGGCGTCCTTCTTGGCCGGCTTCTTAGAGTCGGCCTCCCCGTAGTCGTCCTGGGGAGGAGTTGGTGAGGCTGGGTCGCCTTCCGGGAGTCAGCTTTAGTGGTAGCCGGCCAGGGAAGGCGGCCCAATGCTCGGAGTGCTTGGAGGCCCGAAGGCCTGATAATTTTTTCAGAAGAACCAGGGGCAGTCGGTTAGGCTACCCGTGGCCATTTACTACGACAGTAGTCCCCGAAGCTGATTGGGCTTCGAGGTGGAGTGGGGTTTGAGAAGCTCGATCAGCTTCCTATCATGACAAGCCGGCAGCTGGGAGCCGGCCTTGGTCAGGCGCGCCACCTGAGTCGAAATCTTCTGGAGTCGGAGGGCGGGAACCCGCTGGCACGTGCACCGGGCCGCGGGCCGGCCACGGGCCGTTGGCGAGCCACGTGGCCGGAAAGCCTGCCAGCCCACGCGCATGACGGGACGTCGCCGCAGGGAGGGGGCCTGCCACGTCCGCGCCCCGGCCCAGGCGCGGATCCTTCGTGTCCCGAAACCGCCCGCACGTTCCGTGCGGCAGTTTCGGCTCGCATTTACGCGCAATAATCGTGAGACATGGGGGGAGTGGGCGCAGTTAATCCCACGTCCCCTCCCACGTCCGGCCTCTTCGGCCTCGTGAGGCTATAAGTAGGGGGAGGTGGAGGGCGGCAGGCCCTCGCACGCTCCTCCTACTTCCGCCGTCTTCTTCGCTCGCTCGTTCTCGCGACAGCGCCTCGCCGCTGCGCTCTTCCACCGCACGCTCCTCCGCCGCCGTGCTAGCTCTCGCCATGCCTCCCCATGTAGAGCAGCTTGGCGGGGATTGGGACGGCTCCAACGTCCATGACGACCACGTCGACTTCCTCCGCGACACACGGCGGCTGCCCGCTGCGGACAAAGTGGCGGTCCGCCTCGCGCCGGCGAAGGAAATCAGGCCGGAGCCGCGGGAGGGCGAGCGGGTGGTCTTCCGCTCGCACTTCCTGCGCGGCTTCGGCCTGCCAGTGAGCGCCTTCTTCCGCTCCTGGCTGGAATTCTATCAGCTCCAGCCGCACCATCTCACCCCCAACGCGGTGGTGCTGCTGTCTGCCTTCGTCACCCTGTGCGAGGGCTATCTCGGCGTCCTCCCCACCCTTGAGCTCTGGGGGGAGCTCTTTCAGTCGAAGCTGGGCACGCGCAGCAAGGGCGTGCCGGCTCATACTGGCGCCTTCATCGCGTCGCGGAGATCGGGCGCCGACAACCCCTTCTCCGTCATCACGCTGATCCAATCGGTGAAGAAGTGGCAGAAGTCGTACTTCTACGTGCGGAACATCGCTCCACGGGGCGACTACATCAATCTGCCGGCTTACGTAGCCGGCCCACCAGCGGGGAGGCTGCCCCAGTGGTCCTTCCGGGCGGTGACGCTGTCGCGGGCTGGAAACGCCGCCATCGCCCGACTGCGGGTGATGGTCCAGTCGGAGGGCCTAACGGGGCCCGATCTTCTGGCTGCGTTCGTCACGCGCCGGGTTCTCCCGCTCCAGAGTCGGCCTCATCTGATCTGTCAGATGAGCGGCCAGCTCGATCCGAGCCGCATGTGCACCAAGGAGATGCCGCGCCATGAGGTCGCCTACATGGTGAATTACCTCGCAAACTGCCAACTCACTGAAGGGTGGCAGTTCGGCAAGGAGCCGTATAGCCGAGCCAATCCTCCGCCTACGGTACGCTCCCCTTGTCTCTTTCTCTCTCTCTCTCTCTCTCTCTCTCTCTCTCAGCCTTGTTGCCGAGCATCTCTTGGCCGACTCTGACTTAGTCGGCTTGTTCTTCGACAGAGCCCTCTGCTTCGGCCGGCCGGCGGGTCAGACGTGGAGCGCCGCTTCGTCCCCGACCGGACCGAGCACGACCTGGAGGACCCCGACCTGGGGGCGGTCCATATGGACGACGCCGTCGAGCCGGGCGGTGGCCCAGCCAGCGACGAAGCAGGCAACTCCGGGTTCACTGCTACCTTCGACGACTGGCCGAACGAGGATGAAGCCGAAGCCGTCCCGCGCCGCCAGCCGGCATCTGGACGCGGCGCGGGCTCCTCCGCCACGCAGCCTGCTCGGGGTGTAGGGCAGAAGCGTCGCGCCGCCCGGGGTCTATTCGGCAGCCGAACGAAGAAGCCCAGGGGCGGGGCGGCAGCCACCAGGCGGGAAGAGGCGGCCGCGAAGGCGGCTCGTTTCCGCAAAGTGGTGAAGCAGCCGCAGACCATGTCGGCGTAAGTTCTCTTTCTCTATGTACTCTCTTTCTTTCTTTTCTTTGGTGGTTCTTGATCTCTCGTCTTTTTCTTCGATGATCAGAGCTCCGCTGTCTCTTGAGCGGGCGGCCGCCGGCTCCGTCGTCGAGTCGCCAAGGGGCTCTGGGAGCACCACCCGCCGCGTGGACCCCCGCGCCGACCTCCAGGAGGCGACGGAAAGGAACGCGCGGGAGGTGCGGGAGGAGCAGGAGGCACGGGAGGCGGAGGCACGGAAGGCAGCCGCCGCCCAGGCGGCTCGGGAGGAAGAGGCGGCGAAGGCACTCGCCGAGGCCGCAGCCAGGGCCCAGGCAGAGGCTGAGGCCGCAGCAGTGGAAGGGGAGGTTTTGATGGTCACCCCCTGCGCACCATGGCGCCTGGGGACACGGAGCCCTCGCCAGGGGGAGCCAGCAGCGACCAGCCAGGGCTGGGGGGAAGCGGCGACGACGTCATCATCTTGGAGAAGGCGCCGGAGCCGACCCCACCGACTAGGGCGGCCCAAGGCGGCCAGCCTGAGCCTGCGCCCGCACAGTCGGCAGAGGGCGAGCCGGCTGCGAGGGCTGAGGTGGCGGTCCGGATTCCGCCAAGCCGGCGTGCGGGGAAGGCCATGTCGGAGCCGCAGAAGGCTGCGTCGGAGCCACAGCCGGCCGTGGGCTCCAGCTCGTCGGCCCAAGATGCGGAGGCGGCCAGCGCTACCTCGGGGTGGACGCCAGGCGGAGGGACAGCCGTGGTGAATGTCGCTGCACAAGACGTCCGGTCCCGGCTCCAAAGCCAAGCTGTGGCGCTGAGGCAGTTCACCAACGAATTCCTCGCAACGCGGGCAGCCATCCGGGTTAGTATTCCCATCTTGTTCTTTCTTGATCTTGATTTCTCTCGTGGGGGCGCGTCAGCGCACCCACTGGGTGTAGTCCCCGAGTTCCGAGTCGGCTGCTGAGCAGGCGGCTTGGAACTTCTTGGAGGTTTTGTCTTTGCTGTTTTTGTTCTCACTTCGGTCTTCTGTCCGTCTTGCAGGACTATCACAACCTCCGAGCGGCCGCCTTCAACTCCTAGGCTCGGGAGCTGACTCAGAAGACCGCCGACCTTACTGAGAGCCGAGGTATGTGACTTGATCTTTATCTCATGTGGGGGCGCGTCAGCGCACCCACTGGGTGTAGTCCCCGAGATTCGGGCCGACTGCTGAGTAGTCGGCTCGGATCTTCCTTGACGATTTCTTATTGTTCTTCTTCTTCTGCCATCTCTGCAGCGGCCAACGCCAGTCTGAGGGCACAGCTGGGGGAGTCCCAGACTGCTCTTCGTGCCAAGGACGTCGAGCTCGCCGCCTTGGTGCAGGAGCGCGACCGCCTGGTCAAGAAGCTAGCCGACCAGGAGGAAAGCCACAAGGCGGTGCTGAAGGCGGCGCAGGACCGCGAGGCCACTCTCCAGGCCGAGTTCGAGACGGAGGCGGCCGGCTGGGCAGAGGCCAGGCAGACTCTGGTCTCCGGCTATGGCCAGATCGAGGATCTGGTTGACGGTAAGCCGTCTATCTCTTCGTCCTTTCTTGCCATCTGCCACTTTGGCTTGTTTTCTGATTTTGGTGTTCTTCTCTTCCTTTCTTCTTGCACAGAGTATTTCCCTGGCTATTCAACTGCCGCCAACCAGGCCATCGAGGCCCGTCGCCAAGCGAAGAGGCAGGCCGGCTTCGAGATCTCGCCAACCGCCGGCCGCTCGCTGGAGGAACAGCTCCTGGCGATCCAGGCTCGCATCCAGCCGGCTCACCGGCTGCTCCGCCGGCTTCAGCGTGCCGGGGCGCAGGTCTTGGCCGCCCTCTGGCCCGGCCAAGCGGTCCCTCGCACCCCCAGTCGGACCGCCGACTGGCTGGAGGTTGCAGTCGGCCGCTTCGAGGCTTGGAAGGCCTCGGCGGCTCGCTCCGGCACCAGGCGGGCGCTGGAGTTCGTCAAGGCCTGGTATCTCGGCCTGAACCTGGAGCAGCTGGCTACCTGGCGGCAGCAAGCCGACACGGAGCTGGAGCCGGCGCGGCCGACCATCATTCGGCGGGCTTCGGCGATCGCCGACTACACCGACACCAGTGTGTTCGCCCCCGAGGTGGACGTCAATGGAGTCGCCCAGCCGGAAGATTGGTTCGGGCTGGACCCGGTGTACGGCGAAGACTCGGCGGAGGAGATCGACTCCAGCGACGAGGGTGAAGAGGAGGAGGAGGAAGGTGAAGACGATGAGCCGGCTGGCGGAGCAGCCGGCCAGCCTCAGCCTGACTGCGCCTCCAGCACCACGTCGCGCGCGAGTGCGTCGCCTGCGGCAGGTGGTAGCCAAGCCGAGACCCGCTAGGCAGCCACTCCTTCAGTCGGCGAGGCCGCCTTCACCGACCAGCTCGGCCTCCATGTCGCTCCCTAGTCCGCCATTTTTTGCTTTTCCTGTCTTGTTACTTTTGAACAATGTTTGGTTAAGTCTGCACAATTCCACCCACTGGGTGTATTCAAACTTATGTCTGTTGCCGCCTGTTGGGGGCTTTATGTATATATAACTTATGCATTTGGTCTTTCCTTGTACTTTTGCTTTTGTCCTTCTGCTTTTTTCCTTTGCCGCCCTCCCTTGGTTGCCGCCTCCCCAGTCAAACAGTTGCTCTGCAATCTGTAGCCGGGGAGTGCCTGGCCGATTGGGGAGGGGGAAGTACTTTAGCTCTGCTGGGCTAAAGCTAAGTTTTTTAGGAAGCCGGCCAGCCGGCTGCTTTGACAGCCGGCAGGCATATTTGGAGGCCGTCTCTTTGCTATATAGGTTAGTTGTTCCTTAGCCGTTTTTCGTGCAGGCGTCCTTTCTGTCTTCTCTCTTGCTAGTCGGACAGTCAGTTCTTTGAGCTGCGACTTTCAACAAGAGAGGACTTGGGAGCCGGCGCACTACTTTTCTGACTTTAGGAAAAACTTGCGATATAGCTCAAGGCGGCCAGTCCCCGGGCCGACTAGTCGAACCCGGTGCCGGACAAAAATTCGAAATGTAATAATACATTCATGGATATGACACTCGTCATTCATAGATAAATAAAAGGCAGTCCCCGAGTACTATTCGGGGGGCCTGTTGGTTTGTGCTTAATACAAAAGGGGAGCGTGATACATACTGCTTTTCAGCTGTAAAATCGTCTTAGGAGGTTTGCGTTCCATGGTCGCTTCGACTCCTTGCCGGAGTCGTCTCTCTTGCGTGCTCTTGGTTTTTGCGCGTCGATCAAGTAGTAGGAGTCGTTGCTGAGTGCCTTGCTGACGACGAAGGGGCCTTCCCAAGGGGCCGAGAGCTTGTGCTGGCCGGCTGTTCGCTGGATCAGCCGGAGCACAAGGTCGCCCTCTTGGAAGGATCTTGGCTTGACCTTGCGGTTGTAGTGGCGGCGCAGCCCCTGCTGGTAGATGGCGGACCGGCTGAGGGCTAACAGCCGGCCTTCTTCCAGTAGGTCGACGCCGTCTTCTCTTGCTTCTTTGGCTTCCTCCTCCGTGTACATGGTGATCCGAGGCGAGTCGAACTCGATGTCTGTGGGGATGACAGCCTCGGCACCGTACACGAGGAAGAATGGAGTGAAGCCGGTTGACTTGTTGGGTGTAGTGCGCAGACTCCAGAGGACAGTCGGCAGCTCTTCGAGCCAGCGGCCGGCCGATCGCTCCAGTGGTACAACCAGTCGGGGCTTGATGCCGGAGAGGATGAGTCCATTTGCTCGCTCGACCTGGCCGTTTGACTGCGGGTGGGCAACGGACGCTAAGTCCAGTCGGATGCCCTGCGTCGCGCAATAACGTGCCAGTGCTCCTTTGGCGAAGTTCGTGCCGTTGTCGGTGATGATGCTGTGCGGCACGCCGTACCGAGTAGTGATGTCGGTAATGAATGTTACGGCAGTCGGCCCATTGAGCTTCTTGATTGGCTTTGCTTCGATCCACTTTGTGAACTTGTCCACAGCAACGAGTAGATGTGTCAAGCCGCCGCGGGCTGTCTTGAAAGGGCCTACCATGTCCAGTCCCCAGACGGCAAAAGGCTAGGTGAGGGGAATGGTCTTGAGTGCAGAAGCCGGCAGGTGTTGCTTGGAACTAAAAACTTGGCATCCTCTGCAGCTCTTGACTATTTCTTTAGCATCCTCCAAGGCAGTCGGCTAGAAGAAACCATGGCGGAAAGCCTTGGCCACAAGGGATCTTGAGGCTGCGTGGTGGCCGCATTCGCCTTGGTGGATGTCTTTGAGGATTGCCACTCCTTTTTCTGGCTCGACGCAACGCTGGAAGACTCCGGTGACGCTGCGCTTCACAAGCTCCCTGTTGATTATTGTGTATGCTGCGGCTCGTCGTTGCACTAGTCTTGCTGAGATCTCGTCAACCGGCAGTTCTCTGCTGACTAGGAACTTGAGGATGGGCTGGGCCCATGAGGGAGCTGTGACTTCTTCTTCTGTTAATGTGGCCACCATGACTCGGGTGGGTGGGTTGGGTGTTGCATTGGAGTTGGCCACTGCTTCTTGTGTCGTTGCAGTCCCCGGGCCGACTGCTGCAGTCCCCGAGCCGGGTTCTGAAGTCCCCGGGCCGGGTGCGACTACGGCAGTCCCCGGGCCAGTCGTCGGAGTCCCCGTGCCGCCTGCGGGATTTCTCCAGTCGGGTCCGGCTGTTTCTGGCGCAGGCGGTACGAAGATGGAATCCGACTCTGGAGATGGCTTGATGGACGGCTTGAGGAGGCGCTGGAGGGAGACGCCAATCGGTATGGCTTGTCGGGTAGAGCCGATCCGTGCTAGGGCATCTGCTTGGTCGTTGTCGGCCCTTGGTACGTGAAGGAACTCGCACCCTTCGAAGTATCCGCTCATCTGTTGGATGAGAAAACGGTAGCTCGCCATGTTCGGGTCCTTGGCGTCCCAGTCGCCAGATGATTGCTGGACCACTAAGTCGGAGTCGCCGTAGCACAGGATCCGGCGTATACCAAGCTCTTTGGCTAGCCGGAGCCCATGTACGAGCGCCTCATACTCGGCCACGTTGTTGGAGGCGGCGAAGTGGATCTGCAGCGTGTACTTGAGCTTGTCGCCTTTGGGAGAGGTGAGGACGATGCCGGCTCCCAAGCCGGTGCGCATCTTGGACCCGTCGAAGTGCATCCGCCAATGGGTAGAGTCGGGAGCCGGCGGTAAGTACTGGGTCTCGGCCCAGTCGACGAGGAAGTCGGCCAATGCTTGCGACTTGATGGCGGTGCGGGGTTGATAGAAGATCGTGTAGGGCGCCAAGGCAATGGCCCATTTGGCCACCCGGCCGGATGCATCCCGGCTGCCTATGATCTCGGCGAGCGGGGCAGTGCACACGACCGTGATGGGGTGCTCTTGGAAGTAGGGCTTCAATTTCTTGGCAGCGAAGTACACCCCATAGCACATCTTCTGGTAGTGCGGGTAGTTTTGCTTTGAGCTGGATAGTACTTCGCTGAGATAGTAGACCGGCCTCTGGACCAGCTGGGCTCGGCCTTCCTCCGGGCGCTGGACCACAACAACAGTGCTGACGACTCGGCTAGTCGCGGCGATGTAGAGGAGCATGGGCTCCTTCTCAGTCGGCGCAGCCAGGACAGGCGGAGTGGTCAACATTTTCTTCAACTCATGGAAGGCTTGGTCGGCTTGATCATTCCACTCGAAGTGAGTGGACTTCTTCATGAGTCGGTACAGGGGGAGAGCCTTTTCTCCTAGTCGGCTGATAAAACGATTCAGGGAGGCTAAGCAGCCAGTGAACTTCTGCACATCTCGCAGTTTGGTGGGAATCTCCATCCTCTCGATGGCCTTGATCTTGACGGGGTTGCACTAAATGCCGCGTTCGGAGACCAGGAAGCCTAGCAGCTGGCCGGCTGGCACTCCGAACACGCACTTCTCGGGATTGAGCTTGATTTGGAATCGGCGCAGGTTGGCAAATGTTTCTTTCAGGTCTTCCAGCAAGGTACCGCGCTTCTCTGTCTTCACCACAATGTCGTCTACGTAGACGTGGGCATTTCTGCCGAGTTGTTTCAAGAGACATTTCTGCATGCAACGCTGAAAAGTGGCACCGGCATTTCTCAAGCCGAATGTCATTGTCAGGTAGCAGAAAGCTCCAAAGGGTGTGATGAAGGCAGTCTTCAGGCGGTCAGCCGGGTCCAACTTGATGTGATGATACCCTGAGTATGCATCCAAAAAACTTAACAGCTCGCATCCGGCTGTGGAGTCTATCACCTGATCAATCCGTGGCAGAGCAAACAAATCCTTTGGGCAGGCCTTGTTCAAACTCGTGTAGTCTATACACATGCGCCACTTGTTATTCTTCTTTAGAACCAGAACTGGGTTGGCAAGCCATTCTGGAAAGAACACTTCCATGATAAAGCCGGCGGCAAGGAGCCGGGCTATCTCTTCTCCCACGATTCTTCGCTTCTCTTCTGATAGTCGGCGGAGGGGCTGCTTGACCGGCTTCGCATCATCTCGGACGTGTAGCTTGTGCTCGGCGAAATCCTTCGGGACACCCGGCATGTCCTTTGGGGACCATGCAAAGATGTCTCGATTCTCACAGAGGAAGTCGACGAGCTCGCCTTCCTATTTACTGTCCAAGTTCGCCCCAATCACAGCGAACCTCTCCGGGTTCTCCGGGTCCAGAGGTATCTTCTTCGTCTCTTTTGCAGGCTGGAAGGAGCCCTGCGCATCACAATCCTTGGGGTTGGGGGACAAGGCCGGCTGTTTGCCGGCCATGGCCACAACCCGTTCCAACATCTTCTTCTCTTCTGCCACCACGAGGGACTCGGCCAGCCGGCTGCTGGCCATGGCACACTCGATGGACTTCTTGTAGTCGCCGGCTACCGTGATGATCCCCTTCGAGCTCGGCATCTTCATCTTCAGGTAGGCGTAGTGGGGCACAGCCATGAACTTGGCCAAAGCAGGTCGGCCAAGCAGTGCATGATAGGGGCTCTCCAAATCCACTACCTCGAACCATATTGCTTCCCGGCGAAAATGATCTTTGTCTCCGAAGAGAACATCCATTTTGATCTTGCCGATTGGAGAGCAAGATAGGCCGGGTACGATACCATGGAAGACGGTGCGGCTTGGCATGAGTTGCTTCGCTTTGATGTTCAGCTTGTCCATGGTATCGCGGTACAGTATGTTGATACTGCTTCCGCCGTCTATCAGGACGCGGGAAAATCTGGCAGCTCGCCTCTCCGTCGCAAGGGTCACGTCCAAGACCATAGCATAGGAGCCAGGCGAAGGCATCACCTCTGGGTGGTTGGCCTGGCTCCAGCTGATTGGCTTTTTCGACCAGTGCATGAACTCGGCGGTGCTAGAGGCGACTGCATTCACTTCTTGGTGCTGTCGGCGTCGGCTGCGCTTGTCGTCGGCTTGACTAGTGAAGACGACGTAGGCGTCGTGCGCTTCGGGGAACTCGTCTTGGATGGCGCCGACCGCCGGCCGAGCCGCCGGCTGCTGGGGGGCTGGAGGCGGCTGGCCGGGAGGCGGAGGCGGCAACATTCCCTCACCCTTGGTGATGCGGGTCAGCCAGTGGCATTTCCGGGTTGTGTGGTTGGACGGCTTCGCGCCGCTGTGGAACTTGCAGGGGGCATCGAGTGCTTGCTCGTAGGAGAAAGACGGCTGCCAGGGCGGCCGGCCACCCTTCTTCTTGGGAGCGGGCCGCTCTTTGGGCTGCTCGTCTTCAACTGTGGCCACCTGCCGACTGGAGGAAGTCGGCATGGGGCCCTTGCGCTTGTGGTCGTTCTGGTAGGGGCGCCGATTAGGGTCGCCAGCCGGCGTCTTGGGAGCCGGAGCAACTACTTTTCCCGAGGCGTCCACTCGGAGCTCGGTCTTCATTGAGGAGTCGGCAGTGGCGTACTTGTCGGCGATGATCAGCAACTCGTCGAGGGTAGCCGGCTCGTCGCAGAGGAGTCGGTGCTTGAGGAGGGTGCCCTCTCGGCACCCGGCGGTGAAGTACTCGATGGCCTGGACCTCATGCACTCCCTCGCAGGAGTTGCGGAGCTCGGCCCATCGCGTGAGGTAGTCGCGGGTCGACTCGTTGGGCCCCTGGACGCAGAGGGAGAGCTGGCGAGGCTTGGGAGGCCGCTTGTAGGTGCTGGTGAAGTTGCGGACGAAAACTTCGGTGAAGTCCAGCCAACTGTTGATGTTGTAGGGCTTGAGGCTGTTGAGCCATGTGCGTGCCGTGCCCTGCAGCATCAGGGGGACATACTTCACGGCGACGCGCCGATTGCCGTTGGCGATGCTGACGGCCGTGGAGAAGTCGATGAGCCAATCTTCCGGCTTCACCGAGCCGTTGTACTTGGGCGTGTCTTTGGGGAGCGAGAACCCTTTAGGGAAGGGCTCGTCGCGGATGCGGGGGCCAAAGCATGGCGGGCCGACATCGTCTTCTTCTTCTAACGCCAAGGATTGAGCAAGGCGGTCGATCCTGTAGCGGGCGTCGTTCTCGCCGACTCCTTCTCGGCGGCCGAGTCGGTCGCCAAGAGTAGGATGTGTGACAGCCGGCGGAGTGAGGCGTCTTTCTCTTCGAGGCGGGGGAGGAGGCAGGTTTCCTTGGTGCTCTACAGCTCGAGGGCGGCCATCCGCGTCGCGCTCGATGGTAATGCGAGTCCGGCTGCGGCTGGCAGCCGGCTCCTTGTCTTTTTTCTGGCGCGCGCCGCTCGCAGTCGGCGAGCGGGACGTCGCGGCGTGCTCCCTGCGCGGGGGATGACTATCAGCACGGGCGCCGGCTTCGTGCCGTTCTGCAGCCGCGTCGAGCAGCTGTTGGATCCGTCTCGTCATGTAGGGGAGCTCATCGGCTCCCAGCCCATTGAGCTCTTCTGCAGCCGCCTGAGCGGCTCGCAGATTCTCGAGCGGGGTGGTGTAGACGGGGCGATCCGTGCCCAGCATGCTGGCGACGGCTGCGCCGCGTTTCTGGACGAAGCCGGCTCGACTCGGGCCGCTAGACGGCGGCGTGCCGAAGGCGGCGCGGTCGACTTCGCGCTGGTGGGCCTCGGTGAGGCATCTCATCGAGGCTATCTTCTGGCCCTCCGCGATGAGGGCAAGGCGGCGTGCCACCAGGGTTTCGGCGTCGGCGTCGGCCGGGATGGGGACGGAGAGGCCGTGCATCGCCGCTTGCTGGGCGTCACGGGCATTCTCGCCCGAGTTGGAGACGTGGCTGATGACCAGCACTTCGGTGACAGCGCTGCTGCCGCTGTCAGCTCGAGGGAGGGGGTCGTCGAAGACCACCACGTCGGAGGGGTAGGCGTCAAGCGATGCGGTGTCGGAGTCGATGAGCATCGGGTCGGTGGAGCCGACAGACTCCATGTCCGCAGCGGGCTCGCTAGAGACGTGAAGTTGGTCGAGGAGGCTGACGAGGCGGCTCTCGGGGTAGTCGGTGCCTGCGTCGGACGCAGGCTCGTCGGAGATGCGAGTCTCGCCGAGCAGATCGGCAAGGCGGCTTGCTGCGCAGGCGTCATCGACGCCTTGCAGCGCGTCGAGGCAAACGCCATCGGGCGCAGCAGGCTGGCTGCGCTCGCGGGGGAGGAAGAGGGTTCCCGTCCAGAACAGGTCTCCGAACGACGATGCACCTGGCCCCATGGTGGGCACCAAATGTCGGGTGGTTGGTGCGACATATGCCAAGGGATGGCTTATCATTGTGGGAGCCAATAAAACGTCGCCGGTGCCTGGAAACGGGATGAGGCGAAGACATGCACGCCGGCGAATCTTACCCAGGTTCGGGGCTCTCCGAGGAGATAACACCCCTAGTCCTGCTCTGCGGGGTCTCCGCATGATCACTAGATCGATAAAAGGTAGCTACAATCGCTCCTAGAGCTGTTGAGATCAAGGGAGAAGAAGAACAAGGCTAGCCCCTGCTTCTCTCTATCTATGGTGTGTGTGCTATGCTTAGAGGGCAACTCTATGCTTAGAGGCCAACTATGCTTGGGTGCCCCCCTTTGCATGGGTGCTCCGGGGGGTTTATATAGGCCTACCCCCCGGGGGTACAATGGTAATCCGTCTGGGCTCTGGCCCCAGCCGTCAGTGTCTACGCTTGCCGGCTTCTCCGCCGGCTGCTGGGTCCCGCTGGCTGGTGGGTCCCGCCGGCTGCCGGCAACTCGGTCGACAGGCCGGCCCCACCGCATAGGGTCTTGTCGGCGGCTGCTTACTGTAGCCTCGCCTGTGATGACGAGGGCTTTGTCGAGGTAAGCGTGGCTACAGTGGGCCGCCTCGGGGGCTATCACTGTAGCCTTACCTCGTCTTGTCTCCTTAATGGGGCTCCTGCTTCGAGGAAGGGAGTAGCCGGCTTCTGGAGGCCGGCTACGCTCTTGGCCGACTGGGAAAGGCCGGGCCGCCTTCACGCCTCTCTCTGGCCGAAGGGGCCCGCCGCCCGCGGGCCGTACGGGAGTCGGTCGTGGGTGACGTCGAGGCCAACATGGCTACAGTGCCGAGCCGCACGGGAGACGTCCGTCCCGTACGGCCTCCTGTAGCCACGCCCGCCTCGGGCTTCGGGGGTAGTGGACCGCACTGTGGCCACACCCCGCCACGCCGCCGTTATGTGGGAGTGGTTTGGAGTGGTTGTGGTCTTGGCCGGCTCCTAGGAGTCGGCGTCCTTCTTGGCCGGCTTCTTAGAGTCGGCCTCCCCGTAGTCGTCCTGGGGAGGAGTTGGTGAGGCTGGGTCGCCTTCCGGGAGTCAGCTTTAGTGGTAGCCGGCCAGGGAAGGCGGCCCAATGCTCGGAGTGCTTGGAGGCCCGAAGGCCTGATAATTTTTTCAGAAGAACCAGGGGCAGTCGGTTAGGCTACCCGTGGCCATTTACTCCGACAGCCGTTTAGGTCATATTGGTGTAAAGCGCATGAAGAAACTCCATGCTGATGGGCTTTTGGAATCACTTGATTATGAATCACTTGATGCTTGCGAACCGTGCCTCATGGGCAAGATGACTAAGACTCCGTTCTCTGGAACAATGGAGCGAGCAACCGACTTATTGGAAATAATACATACTGATGTATGTGGTCCGATGAGTGTTGAGGCTCGCGGCGGGTATCATTATTTTCTGACCTTCACAGATGATTTGAGCAGATATGGGTATATCTACTTAATGAAACACAAGTCTGAAACATTTGAAAAGTTCAAAGAATTTCAGAGTGAAGTGGAGAATCATCGTAACAAGAAAATAAAGTTTCTACGATCTGATCACAGAGGCGAATATTTGAGTTACGAGTTTGGCCTTCATTTCAAACAATGTGAAATAGTTTCACAACTCATGCCACCTGGAACACCACAACGTAATGGTGTGTCCGAACATCATAACCGTACTTTATTAGATATGGTGCAATCTATGATGTTTCTTACCGATTTACCCTTATCGTTTTGGGGATATGCATTAGAGACAGCTGCATTCACTTTAAATAGGGCACCATCTAAATCCATTGAGACAACACCGTATGGACTGTGGTTTGGCTAGAAACCTAAGTTGTCGTTTCTTAAAGTTTGGGGCTGCGATGCTTATGTGAAAAACCTTCAACCTGATAAGCTCGAACCCAAATCGGAGAATTGCGTCTTCATAGGATACCCAAAAAGAAACTATTGGGTACACCTTCTATCACAAATCCGAAGGCAAGATATTTGTTGCTAAAATGGATCCTTTCTAGAGAAGGAGTTTCTCTCGAAAGAAGTGAGTGGGAGGAAAGTAGAACTTGATGGGCTAACTGTACCTTCTCCCGAATTGGAAAGTAGTTCATCACAGAAATCAGTTCCAGTGATGTCTACACCAATTAATGAGGAAGTTAATGATGATGATCATGAAACTTCAGATCAAGTTACTACCGAACCTCATAGGTCAACCAGAGTACATTCCGCACCAGAGTGGTACGGTAATCCGGTTCTGGAAGTCATGTTACTAGACCATGACGAACCTACGAACTATGAGGAAGCAATGATGAGCCCAGATTCCGCAAAATGGTTTAAGGCCATGAAATCTAAGATAGGATCCATGTATGAAAACAAAGTATGGACTTTGGTGGAATTGCCCAATGATCGGCAAGCCATTGAGAATAAATGGATCTTCAAGAGGAAGACGAACGCTGATGGTAGTGTTACTATCTACAAAGCTCAACTTGTCGCGAAAGGTTTTTGACAAGTTCAAGGTGTTGACTACGATGAGTTTTTCTCACTCGTAGTGATGCTTAAGTCTATCCAAATCATGTTAGCAATTGCCGCATTTTATGAAATCTGGCAAATGGATAAACAAAACTGCATTCCTTAATGGATTTATTAAAGAAGAGTTGTATATGATGCAACCAGAAGGTTTTGTAAATCCTAAAGGTGCTAACAAAATATGCAAGCTCCAGCGATCCATCTATGGACTGGTGCAAGCATCTCGGAGTTGGAATATACGCTTTGATAAGTTGATCGAAGCATATAGTTTTATACAGACTTGCGGTGAAGCCTGTATTTACAAGAAAGTGAGTGGGAGCACTACAGCCTTTCTGATAAGTATATGTGAATGACATATTGTCGATCGGAAATGATGTCTAATTTTCTGGAAAGCATAAGGAGTGTTTGAAAGGAGTTTTTCAAAGAAAGACCTCGGTGAAGCTGCTTACATATTGAGCATCAAGATCTATAGAGATAGATCAAGACGCTTGATAAGTTTTTTCAATGAGTACATACATTGACAGGTTTTTGAAGTAGTTCAAAATGGAATAGTCAAAGAAAGAGTTCTTGCCTGTGTTGCAAGGTGTGAAGTTGAGTAAGACTCAAAGCCCGACCACGGCAGAAGGTAGAGAGAGAATGAAAGTCATTCCCTATGCCTCAGCCATAGGTTCTATAAAGTATGCCATGCTGTGCACTAGACCTATTGTATACCCTGCCCTGAGTTTAGTAAGGGAGTACAATTTTTATCTAGGAGTAGATCACTGGACAACGGTCAAAATTATCCTTGGAGGACTAAGGAAATATTTCTCGGTTATGGAGGTGATAAAGAGTTCGTCGTAAAGAGTTACGTCGATGCAAGCTTTGACACCGATCTGGATGACTCTAAGTCACAATCCGGATACATATTGAAAGTGGGAGCGATTAGCTAAAGTAGCTCCGTGGAGAGCATTGTAGACATACAAATTTGCAAAATACATACGGATCTGAATTTGGCAGACCCGTTGACTAAACTTCTCTCACAAGCAAAACATGATCACACCTTAGTACTCTTTGGGTGTTAATCACATGGCGATGTGAACTAGATTACTGACTCTAGTAAACACTTTGAGTGTTGGTCACATGGCGATGTGAACTATGGGTGTTAATCACATGGTGATGTGAACTATTGGTGTTAAATCACATAGCGATGTGAACTAGATTATTGACTCTAGTGCAAGTGGGAGACTGAAGGAAATATGCCCTAGAGGCAATAATAAAGTTATTATTTATTTCCTTTTTTCATGATAAATGTTTATTATTCATGCTAGAATTGTATTAACCGGAAACTTAGTACATGTGTGAATACATAGACAAACAAAGTGTCCCTAGTATGCCTCTACTTGACTAGCTTGTTTATCAAAGATGGTCGTGTTTCCTGACCATAGACATGTGTTGTAATTTGCTGAACGGGATCACATCATTAGGAGAATTATGTGATGGACAAGACCCATCCGTTAGCTTGGCATAATGATCGTTTAGTTTTATTGCTATTGCTTTCTTCATGAATTACACATGTTCCTCTGACTATGAGATTATGCAACTCCCGAATACCGGAGGAACACTTTGTGTGCTATCAAACGTCACAACGTAACTGGGTGATTATAAATATGCTCTACAGGTGTCTCCGAAGGTGTGTGTTGAGTTGGCATATATCGAGATTAGGATTTGTCACTCCGTGTATCGGAGAGGTATCTCTAGGCCCTCTCGGTAATGCACATCACTATAAGCCTTGCAAGCATTGTGACTAATGAGTTAGTTGCGAGATGATGCATTAAGGAACGAGTAAAGAGACTTGCCAGTAACGAGATTGAACTATGTATGAGGATACCGACGATCGAATCTCGGGCAAGTAATATACCGATGACAAAGGGAACAACGTATGTTGTTATGCGGTTTGACCGATAAAGATCTTCGTAGAATATGTAGGAGCCAATATGAGCATCCAGGTTCCTCTATTGGTTATTGACCGGAGATGTGTCTCGGTCATGTCTACATAGTTCTCGAACCCGTAGGGTCCGCACGCTTAACGTTCGATGACGATTTGTATTATGAGTTATGTGATTTGATGTACCGAAGGTTGTTCGGAGTCCCGAATGAGATCACGGACATGACGAGGAGTCTCGAAATTGTCGAGACGTAAAGATCGATATATTGGAAGGCAATATTCGGACATCGGAAAGGTTCCGAGTGATTCGGGTATTTTTTGGAGTACCGGAGAGTTACGGGAATTCGCAGGGAGAAGTAATAGGCCTTATTGGGCTTTAGTGGAGAGAGGGGAGAAGGGCCAAGAGCTGGCGCGCGCCTCCCCCCTGCCCAAACCGAATTGGACAAGGGGTGGGGGTGCGGCCCCCCTTTCCTTCTCCCTCTCCCTCTCTTTCCTTCTCTCCTACTCCGAATAGGAAAGAGGAGGGGAATCCTACTTGGACTAGGGAGTCCTAGTAGGATTCCCCACACCTGGCGCGCCCCCCTTGGGCCGGCCACCTCTTCCCTCCCCTCCTTTATATACGTGGCCAGGGGGCACCCCAAAGGGACTCAGGATTTGTCTTAGCCGTTTGTCGTGCCCCCCTCCACAATTACACACCTCGGTCATATCGTCGTAGTGCTTAGGCGAAGCCCTGCACTGGTAACTTCATCATCATCGTCGCCATGCCGTCGTGCTGACTGAACTCTCCCTCGGCCTCAACTGGATCAAGAGTACGAGGGACGTCATCGAGCTGAACATGTGCTGAACACGAAGGTGCCGTACGTTCGATTGTAGGATCGGTCGGATCGTGAAGACGTACGACTACATCAACCGCGTTGATATAACGCTTCCGCTTTCGGTCTATGAGAGTATGTGGACACACTCTCCCGCTCGTTGCTATGCATCACCTAGATAGATCTTGCGTGATCGTAGGAAAATTTTGAAATTACTGCATTCCCCAACACCTTCATGGGCCCTAGTGGAGAGAGGAGGTGGCGGCCAGGTGGTGGCGCGCGCCCCCAAAGCCCAAACCAAATTGGACTAGGGTTGGGGGGCGGCCCCCCTTTCCTTCTCTCCTCCTCCTTCCCTCCTTCTCCTAGTGGGAATAGGAAAGGGGGGCGAATCCTACTTGGATTGGGAGTCCAAGTAGGACTCCCCCCCATGGCGCGCCCCCCTTGGGCCGGCCACCTCTCCTCCCCCCTTTATATACGTGGGAGGGGGCACCCCAAAGACACACCAAGCCTTCTCTTAGCCGTGTGCGGTGCCCCCCCTCCACAGTTACACACCTCGGTCATATCATCGTAGTGCTTAGGCGAAGCCCTGCGCCGGTAACTTCATCATCACCGTCGCCACACCGTCATGCTGACGGAACTCTCCCTCGTCCTCAACTGGATCAAGAGCTCGAGGGACGTCATTGAGCTGAACGTGTGCTGAACGCGGAGGTGCCGTGCGTTCGGTACTTGGATCGGTTGGATCGCGAAGACGTTCGACTACATCAACCGCGTTACTAAACGCTTCCGCTTTTGGTCTACGAGGGTACGTGGACACACTCTCCCCGCTCATTGCTATGCTTCTCCTAGATAGATCTTGCGTGACCGTAGGTAAATTTTTTGAAATACTACGTTCCCCAACATCCATCCCATTATCGATTTTTGCGATATCTGCCTCTCTGGTTGGTGTGCTCTTCTTTTCTCTCGGGTTGGCAAGTTGGTTCTCCTCTCGGGCCTCAACAGCCTACCCACTTATTACATGCTCTATTTTCCCCTCCATAGCCAAGCCCTGGAAGCCATTGACAAACGTAAACACACCTTTTTTCTAGTCTAATGAGGAGGTTTTCTTCGGGGGGAAATGTTTAGTTGCTTAGGACAAAGTTTTTACTCCTAAATTTGAAGGTGGCCTGGGTGTCAAAAACTTGCGCGCAAAAAATTTGTGTTTGCTGCTGAAATTTGCTTATAATTTTTTACATGCCACAAACTTACATTGGAAGGATTGGGTTCTTCACCTTTCTCCCCTCCATCTTGGCCTCAGCAAGAACAACTCCATACTTGCTAGGACCATTTTTAAACACTTACAGATCTGAAGAGAGATTTCCCAATGCACCATCGGTGATGGTCGCTCAACTTTTGTTGTTAGATCATTGGCCAAAGCCGGAACCCTTGGTTCTAGTTTTTCCTGCCCTTTTTTCCACCACACAAACCAAAATGCCATGGTAGCCATTGAGGGAGTCCTGGACTAAGGGGTAAAAACTACCCGAGATCCACCGGTTTTGACACCGACATTGGTGCTTTCATTGAGAGTTCCACTGTGCCGTCGACGAAAGGTTCGATGGCCCCTTCAATCGTCAATAGTGACGCTGTCCAAGGAGAAACCTTCCTCCCCGGAGAGATTTTCGTATTCGGCGGCTTCGCACTGCGGGCCAACTCGCTTGGCCATCTGGAGCAGATCGACAACTACGCCCCCAGCCACCAGGTCAGATTTGGGAGCTTGAACTATGTTGTGGATATCCGTGGAGACTTGATCTTCAGTGGATTCGAGACCGCGGCGATCGCTCCCCCTCGCTCCGACGAACATGACTTAAATCTGTCATCGGACCAGATTCAGGAGATGGTTCCTATAACTGCTACGGCCTTAGAGCCGGAGCAGATAGCACCATCCGAAGCAGGAGAGTCCACGCTGTTGGAGCCGCACACAGACTCAACACCAGGCAATATCAGCATCAACGGAATTCCGGACTCATCTCCGGCTATAAGTTCCGAACCACGCACGCCCCCGGTCACCGAGTTGGATCAGTTATCAATCTTCGAGTTCTGCGCCGCAGATATCTTTCAACACTCGCCCTTCGGCGTTGTGCTGAATTCATTGAAAAGCATGTCCCTAGCGGAGAACTCGCGGCCGAACTATGTCCGGTTCGAGCTAGAGGCTGATAATGGAGAATTTCGCTTCCCACCCACCACCCACTTCATAGCCACTGTCGAGGACTCAACCGACATGCCCGGTTATGGCTCCGAAGACATTGACGGTATAGACGACAATGCCGACAAGGAGCAAGGTCAAGACCCGCCAGTCACCGGACGTGGGACGACCACCCCTTCGTACAACGCGTGCATGGTTGATACACCTAAAAAAGCTCGCGACGATGACAAAGGAGATCCAGTTGAGAATAAACCTCCTGGGACACAGTCTAAGTACCGGCGCCCTAAACACCGCTCCAAGTCACATCGCAGCGATGCTGGCACCGGAGTAAATAGTACTCCGGACGACGCCGAAAACAATGAAGACCTTGTTGGAGCAAGATCCGAACAGGAGGAACATGAAAATGGGCAAGCCAGCCCCGATGAACAGGCCCTGCCCAGTGACAATTCGAAGGACGACAACTACCTCCCGCTCTCCAAAGATGAGGTAAGCCTTGGCGACGAAGACTTCATCATACCCGAAGAGCCCCTCGAGCAAGAGCGCTTCAAGCGTAGGCCAATAGCTACTACAAGGATCCTGAAAAAGAAGCAGCAGCAGCTTCAAGCTGACCAAGACCTACTCAACGTCAGATGGACCGAAGTCCTGGTCGCCGAAGAATACGGCCTTAGTGGCCTAGCCGAAAGCTACCCAAAGCACAGATTGCTATACCAGTCCGACGACAGGGCATTGGAGCCCGTACCGTCGTCACACAATGCGGCAGGTCACCGACGACTCTGTCCGGATAAAGAGGCAACTCAAGCCGGACACCAGACTGCCCCACCTCACCGTAAAGGCAAGAATAACGCGGATCACGATCGCCCAGAAGACCTGCAGCGGGACTTGGACAATAGAGCAGGATACGCAAGACCGATCTACGGATCACGCAAGCACGCCTCGACACGCGACGATGGCTACCTATTCGGACGTATCAAACCTCGCCACACCCGAACCGAAAACCGCAAAGGGACTCCTTCGGAGTTACGTCGCAGTGTGGCCCAGCATAGAGGCGCCGCACACCCGCTTTGCTTCACTGATGAAGTAATGGATCATGAATTCCCCGAAGGATTCAAACCCGTCAATATTGAATCGTACGACGGGACAACCGATCCCGCGGTATGGATAGAAGATTTCATCCTCCACATCTATATGGCCCGTGGGGACGACCTCCACGCCATTAAATACCTCCCACTAAAGCTAAAAGGGCCAGCTCGGCACTGGTTAAACAGCCTGCCTGAAAATTTCATAGGCAGCTGGGAGGACTTGGAAGAGGCCTTCCTCGATAACTTCCGAGGAACATATGTCCGGCCATCGGATGCCGATGACCTAAGTCACATTGTCCAGCAGCCCGGAGAGTCAGCCAGGAAGCTCTGGACTCGGTTCTTAGTCAAAAAGAACCAAATCGTCGACTGTCCGGACGCGGAAGCCCTGGCGGCTTTCAGACGCAGTGTCCGGGACGAATGGCTTGCGCGCCACCTCGGCCAAGAAGGACCTAAATCCATGACAGCCCTCACTGCTCTGATGACCTGCTTTTGCACGGGAGAAGACAGCTGGCGCACTCGTAGAAGCAACAACGCCAGCGACCCGGGCACTTCCGAAATCCGAGACGGCAACAGTAAGCCACGACGAAGCAAATACAATAGTCGCAACGATGATGAAAGATCGCGCGACACAGCGGTCAACACCGGATTCAGCAATCCCAAGCCCGGTCAACGGAAGAAGCCATTCAAGGCAAATCGAGACGAACCATCCAACCTAAACAGGATATTGGACCGACCCTGCCATGGCCACCCCGATAAACCAGCTAATCATACTAACAGAAACTGCTGGGTCTTTAAACAAGCCGGCAAGCTCAACGCCGAACACAAGGGGAGAAGGCCTCCAGGCGACAGGGATGACGGAGAGATTCACCAACGAAGTACCGGAGGTCAGAAGCAATTTCCGCCCGAGGTTCAACCACTCCCGGAGAGGAAATAGCAACCCAGCTTCTGCCGCCCACCCCGTACACCTACAAAGTTTGTACCGCGCATACATCATCACGCACTCAAGATACCGTGGGCATTGGCGGAAGCACAATACGGACAAGCCTGCAAGCACCCCAGTAACTTTTTATTATTATTATTTAGTTTCTCTTTATTTCCTCCTTATCTATCCTTTAAAAATAGGTGGCGAATAGGATAAACATCTGAAACTGGCTCTCTCGGAGTCCGGATCCGTACACTCACCTAAGGGGCTATTTCCATCAAGGATGTTGGGGATCGTTGCAGAAATTAAAAAAATTCTACGCATCACCAAGATCAATCTATGGAGAGACTATCAACGAGAGAGAGGGGAGTGCATCTTCATACCCTTGAAGATCGAGATGCGGAAGCGTTATTAGAACGCGGATGAAGGAGTCGTACTCGCAGCGATTCAGATCGCGGTTGATTCCAATCTAAGCGCCGAACAACGGCGCCACCGCGTTCAACACACGTACAGCCCGGGGACGTCTCCTCCTTCTTGATCAAGCAAGGGGAGAGGAGAAGTTGAGGGAGAGCTCCAGCAGCACGACGGCGTGGTGGTGGAGCTTGCAATTCTCCGGCGGGGCTTCGCCAAGCACTACTACTACGGAGGAGGTGTTGGGGAGGGAGAGGGTTGCGCCAGGGGAAGGGGTGCGGCTCCCATGCGCCTCCCCACTATATATAGGGGTGGAGGGGGGTGTTTTCTTGCCCTCCAAGTCCATTGGGGCATTGGCAAAGGTGGGGGAAAGAAATCCCATCATTTCCCTTCCCCACCGATTGTTATCCCCCTTTTTTAGGGATCTTGATCTTATCCCTTCGGGATATGATCTTATTCCTTCTAAGGGAGGATCTTGGTGCGCCTTGACCAGGGGTGTGGGGCCTTGACCCCACAACCCACGTTCATGTGGGTCCCCCATGCAGGCGGGCCCCACTCTGGAACCTTCTAGAACCTTCCCGGTACAATACCGAAAAATCCCAAACATTTTTCGATGGCCAAAATAGGACTTCCCATATATAAATCTTTACCTCTGGACCATTCCGGAACTCCTCGTGACGTCCGGGATCTCATCCAGGACTCCGAACAACATTCGGTAACTGCACACTAATTCCCATAACAACTCTAGCGTCACCGAACCTTAAGTGTGTAGACCCTACGGGTTCGGGAATCATGCAGACATGACCGAGACAGCTCTCTGGCCAATAACCAACAGCGGGATCTGGATACCCATGTTGGCTCCCACATGTTCCACGATGATCTCATCAGATGAACCACGATGTCGGGGATTCAATCAATCCTGTATACAATTCCCTTTGTCAATCGGTACGTTACTTGCCCGAGATTCGATCGTCGGTATCCCAATACCTCGTTCAATCTCGTTACCGGCAAGTCACTTTTACTCGTTCCATAACACATCATCACGTGATCAACTCTTTGGTCACATTGAGCTCATTATGATGATGTCCTACCGAGTGGGCCCAGAGATACCTCTCCGT
This sequence comes from Triticum aestivum, assembly GCF_018294505.1. NCBI lineage: Eukaryota > Viridiplantae > Streptophyta > Magnoliopsida > Poales > Poaceae > Triticum > Triticum aestivum. Next base: position 104,890,864 of record NC_057808.1, on the reverse strand, counting down.
CACATGGAGTGACAAATCCCAGTCTCGATTCGTGCCAACCCAACAGACACTTTCGGAGATACCCATAGTGTGCCTTTATAGCCACCCAGTTACGTTGTGACGTTTGGCACACCCAAAGCATTCCTACGGTATCTGGGAGTTGCACAGTCTCATGGTCTAAGGAAATGATACTTGACACTAGAAAAGCTTTAGCAGACGAACTACATGATCTTTGCTATGCTTAGGATTGGGTCTTGTCCATCACATCATTCTCCTAATGATGTGATCCCGTTATCAACGACATCCAATGTCCATGGTCAGGAAACCGTGACCATCTATTGATCAACGAGCTAGTCAACTAGAGGCTTACTAGGGACATATTGTGGTCTACATATTCACACATGTATTACAGTCTCCGGTTAATACAATTATAGCATGAACAATAGACAATTATCATGAACAAGGAAATATAATAATAACCATTTTATTATTGCCTCTAGGGCATATTTCCAACAGTATCCCACTTGCACTAGAGTCAATAATCTAGTTCACATCACTATGTGATTGTAGTGAATCCAACACCCATGGGGTTTGATCATAACTCGCTTGTGAGAGAGGTTATTAGTCAACGGGTCTGAACCTTTCAGATCCGTGTGTGCTTTACAAATATCTTTGTCATCTTGTAGATGCAGCTACCATGCGCTACTTGGAGCTATTCCAAATAACTGCTCTACTATACGAATCCGGTTTACTACTCAGAGTCATCCGGATTAGTGTCAAAGTTTGCATCGACGTAACCCTTTACGACGAACTCTTTTACCACCTCCATAATCGAGAAAATTCCTTAGTCCACTAGTTACTAAGGATAAGTTTGACCGCTGTCATGTGATCCATTCCTAGATCACTTTTGTACCCCTTGATTGACTCATGGCAAGGTACACTTCAGGTGCGGTACACAGCATAGCATACTATAGAGCCTACGTCTAAAGCATAGGGGACGACCTTCGTCCTTTCTCTCTCTTCTGCCGTGGTTAGATCTTGAGTCTCACTCAATGCTCACACCTTATAACACAGCCAAGAACTCCTTCTTTGCTGATCTTATTTGAACTCCTTCAAAATCTTGTCACGGTATGTATTCATTTGAAAGTACTATTAAGCGGTTTTTTTATCTATCCTTATAGATCTTGATGCTCAATGTTCAAGTAGCTTAATCTAGTTTTTCCATTGAAAAACACTTTTCAAATAACCCTATATGCTTTCCAGAAATTCTACATCATTTCTGATCAACAATATGTCAACAACATATACTCATTAGAAATTCTATAGTGCTCCCACTCACTTCTTTGGAAATACAAGTTTCTCATAAACTTTGTATAAACCCAAAATCTTTGACCATCTCATCAAAGTGTATATTCCAACTCCGAGATGCTTACTCCAGTCCTTAGAAGGATTGCTGGAGCTTTGCATACTTGTTAGCATCTTTTAGGATTGACAAAAACCTTCTGGTTGTATCACATACAACCTTTCCTCAAGAAAATTGTCGAGGAAACAATGTTTTGACATCCTATCTGCAAGATTTCATAAATAATGCAGTAACTGCTAATACAATTCCAACAGACTCTTAGCATTGCTATGAGTGAGAAAGTCTCACCGCAGTCAACTCCTTGAACTTGTCGGAAAACATCTTAACGACAAGTCAAGCTTTCTTAATGGTGATACTTACCATCATTGTCTGTCTTCCTTTTAAAATCCATCTGTACCCAATAGCCTTACGACCATCAAGTAGTTCTTCCAAAGTCTATACTTTGTTTTCACACATGGATCCTCTCGGATTTTATGGCCTCGAGCCATTTGTCGGAATCCGGGCCCACCGTCGTTTCTCCATATCTCGTAGGTTCATTGTTGTCTAGCAACATGACCTCCAAGACAGGATTACGTACCACTCTGAAATAGTATGCATCCTTGTCGACCTACGAGGTTTGGTAGTGACTTGATCCGAAGTTTCATGATCACTATCATCAGCTTCCACTTCAATTGGTGTAGGCGCTACAGGAACAACTTCCTGTGCCCTGCTACACACTGGTTGAAGTGACGGTTCAATAACCTCATCAAGTCTCCACCATCCTCCCACCCAATTCTTTCGAGAGAAACTTTTCCTCGAGAAAGGACCTGTTTCTAGAAACAATCACTTTTGCTTCCGGATCCGAAATAGGAGGTATACCAAACTGTTTTGGGTGTCCTATGAAGATGCATTTATCCGCTTTGGGTTCGAGCTTATCAGGCTAAACCCTTTTCACATAAGCGTTGCAGCCCCAAACTTTTAAGAAATGACAGCTTAGGTTTTTCTAAACCATAGTTCATACAGTGTCATCTCAACGGAATTACGTGGTGCCCTATTTAAAGTGAATGCGGTTGTCTCTAATGCCTAACCCATAAACGATAGTGGTAATTCGATAAGAGACATCATGGTTTGCACCACATCCAATAGGGTGCAGCTATGATGTTCGGACACACCATCACACTATGGTGTTCCAGGCGGCATTAGTTGTGAAACAATTTCCACAATGTCTTAATTGTGTACCAAACACGTAACTCAGATATTCATCTCTATGATCATATCATAGACATTTTATCTTCTTGTCACGACGATCTTCAACTTCACTCTGAAATTACTTGAACCTTTCAATAATTCAGACTGGTGTTTCATCAAGTAAATATACTTAGAATCTACTCAAATCATCTGTGAAGTAAGAGCATAACGATATTCACTGCGTGCCTCAGCACTCATTGGATTGCACACATCAAATGTATTACTTCCGACAAGTTGCTCTCTTGTTTCATCTCACTGAAAACGAGGCCTTTCAGTCATCTTGCCCATGTGGTATGATTTGCATGTCTCAAGTGATTCAAAATCAAGTGAGTCCAAACGATCCATCTGCATGGAGTTTCTTCATGCGTATAAACCAATAGACATGGTTCGCATGTCTCAAACTTAAAAAAATGTGTGAGTCCAAAGATCCATCAACATGGAGCTTCTTCATGCATTTTATACCAATATGAATCAAATGGCAGTGCCACAAGTATGTGTACTATCATTACTATCTTATATCTTTTGGCATGAACATGTGTATCACTACGATCGAGATTCAATAAACCATTCATTTTAGGTGCAAGACCATTGAAGGTATTATTTAGATAAACAGAGTAACCATTATTCTCCTTTAATGAATAACTGTATTGCGATAAACATAATCCAATCATGTCTATGCTCAACGCAAACACCAAATAACAATTATTTAGGTTTAACACCAATCTCGATGGTAGAGGGAGCATGTGATGCTTGATCACATCAACCTTGGAAACACTTCCAACACATATCGTCATCTCACCTTCAGCTAGTCTCCGTTTATTCTGTAGCTTTTTATTTCGAGTTACTAACACTTAGCAACCGAACCGGTATTTTAATACCCTGGTGCTACTAGGAGTACTAGTAAAGTACACATTATAATGTATATCCAATATACTTCTTTCGGCCTTGCCAGCCTTCTCATCTACCAAGTATCTAGGGTAGTTCTGCTTCAGTGACCGTTCCCCTTATTTCAGAAGCACTTAGTCTCGGGTTTGGGTTCAACCTTGGGTTTCTTGACTAGAGCAGCAACTGATTTGCCGTTTCATGAAGTATCCCTTTCTTTCCCTTGCCCTTCTTGAAACTATTGGTTTTACTAACCATCAACAATTGATGCTCCTATTTGATTTCTACTTCTGCGGTGTCGCAAATAGCTCAAGGATCATCATATCTATCCCTGGTATGTTATAGTTCATCACGAAGCTCTAGCAGCTTGGTGGTAGTGACTTTGGAGAACCATCACTATCTCATCTGGAAGATTAACTCCCACTTGATTCAAGCGATTGTAGTACTCATACAATCTGAGCACATGCTCAACGATTGAGCTTTTCTCCTTAGTTTGCAGGCTTAAGAAACTTGTCAGAGGTCTCATACCTCTTGACGTGGGCACTAGCCTGAAATCCCAATTTCAGTCCTTGGAACATCTCATATGTTCTGCGATGTTTCAAAAACGTCTTTGGTGCCTCAATTCTAAACCATTTAGCATTACGCACTGAACTATCATGTAGTCATCAAAACGTGTATGTCAGATGTTCGCAACATCCACAACCGACGTTCGAGGTTCAGCACACTGAGCGGTGCATTAAGGACATAATCCTTTTGCGCAGCAATGAGGATAATCCTCAGTTTACGGACCCAGTCCGCATAATTGCTACTGTCAACTCTCAACTAAATTTTCTCTAGGAACAAATCTAAAACAGTAGAACCAAAGCGTGAGCTACGACATAATTTGCAAACACCTTTTGACTATGTTCATGATAATTAAGTTCATCTAATCAAATTATTTAATGAACTCCCACTCAGATAGACATCCCTCTAGTCATCTAAGTGATACATGATCCGAGTCAACTAGGCCGTGTCCGATCATCACGTGATACGGACTAGTCATCATCGGTGAACATCTTCATGTTGATCGTATCCACTATACGACTCATGTTCGACCTTTCGGTCTCTTGTGTTCCGAGGCCATGTCTGTACATGCTAGGCTCGTCAAGTCAACCTAAGTGTTTTGCATGTGTAAATCTGGCTTACACCCGTTGTATGCGAACGTTAGAATCTATCACACCTGATCATCACGTGGTGCTTCGAAACAACGAACATTCGCAACGGTGCACAGTTAGGGGGAACACTTTCTTGAAATTTTATGAGGGATCATCTTATTTATGCTACTGTCGTTCTAAGCAAATAAGATGTAAAAACATGATAAGCATCACATGCAATCAAATAGTGACATGATATGGCCAATATCATTTTGCTCCTTTTGATCTCCATCTTCGGGGCGCCATGATCATCATCATCACCGGCATGACACCATGATCTCCATCATCATGATCTCCATCATCGTGTCTTCATGAAGTTGTCTCGCCAACTATTACTTCTACTACTATGGCTAACAGTTAGCAATAAAGTAAAGTAATTACATGGCGTTTTCATTGACACGCAGGTCATATAACAAATTAAGACAACTCCTATGGCTCCTGCCGGTTGTCATACTCATCGACATGCAAGTCGTGATTCCTATTACAAGAACATGATCAATCTCATACATCACATATATCATTCATCACATCCTTTTGGCCATATCACATCACACGGCATATGCTGCAAGAACAAGTTAGACGTCCTCTAATTGTTGTTGCAAGTTTTTACGTGGCTGCTAAAGGTTTCTAGCAAGAACGTTTCTTACCTACGCCAAAACCACAACGTGATATGCCAATTTCTATTTACCCTTCATAAGGACCCTTTTCATCGAATCTGATCCGACTAAAGTGGGAGAGACAGACACCCGCTAGCCACCTTATGCAACTAGTGCATGTCAGTCGGTGCAAACCTGTCTCACGTAAGCGTACGTGTAAGGTCGGTCCGGGCCGCTTCATCCCACGATGCCGTCGAATCAAGATAAAACTAGTAATGGCAAGTAAATTGACAAAATCGACGCCCACAACAACTTGTGTTCTACTCGTGCATAGAAACTACGCATAGACCTAGCTCTGATACCACTGTTGGGGATCGTTGCAGAAATTAAAAAATTTCTACGCATCACCAAGATCAATCTATGGAGAGACTATCAACGAGAGAGAGAGGAGTGCATCTTCATACCCTTGAAGATCGCGATGCGGAAGCGTTACAAGAATGCGGATGAAGGAGTCGTACTCGCAGCGATTCAGATCGCGGTTGATTCCGATCTAAGCGCCGAACAACGGCGCCTCCGCGTTCAACACACGTACAGCCTGGGGACGTCTCCTCCTTCTTGATCCATCAAGGTGAGAGGAGAAGTTGAGGGAGACCTTCGGCAACACGACGGCGTGGTGGTGGAGCTTGCAGTTCTCCGGCAGGGCTTCGCCAAGCACTACGGAGGCGGAGGAGGTGTTGGGGAGGGAGAGGGCTACGCCAGGGGAAGGGGTGCGGCTCCCATGCGCCTCCCCACTATATATAGGGGTGGAGGGGGCTGGTTTCTTGCCCTCCAAGTCCATTGGGGCATTGGCAAAGGTGGGGGAAAGAAATCCCATCATTTCCCTTCCCCGCCGATTGTTATCCCCTTTTTTAGGGATCTTGATCTTATCCCTTCGGGATATGATCTTATTCCTTCTAAGGGGGGATCTTGGTGCGCCTTGACCAGGGGTGTGGGGCCTTGCCCCCACTACCCACGTTCATGTGGGTCCCCCCATGCAGGTGGGCCCCACTCCGGAACCTTCTAGAACCTTCCTGGTACAATACCAAAAAATACCAAACATTTTCTGGTGGCCAAAATAGGACTTCCCATATATAAATGTTTACCTCCGGACCATTCCGGAACTCCTCGTGACGTCCGGAATCTCATCCGGGACTCCGAACAACATTCGGTAACTGCACGCTAATTCCCATAACAACTCTAGCGTCACCGAACCTTAAGTGTGTAGACCCTACGGGTTTGGGAATCATGCAGACATGATCGAGACAGCTCTCTGGACAATAACCAACAGCGGGATCTAGATACCCATGTTGTCTCCCACATGTTCCACGATGATCTCATCGGATGAACCACGATGTCGGGGATTCAATCAATCATGTATACAATTCCCTTTGTCAATCGGTACGTTACTTGCCCGAGATTCGATCGTCGGTATCCCAATACCTCGTTAAATCTCGTTACCGGCAAGTCACTTTTACTCGTTCCGCAACACATCATCCCGTGATCAACTCTTTGGTCACATTGAGCTCATTATGATGATGTCCTACCGAGTGGGCCCAGAGATACCTCTTCGTCACACGGAGTGACAAATCCCAGTCTCGATTCGTGCCAACCCAACAGACACTTTCGGAGATACCCGTAGTGTGCCTTTATAGCCACCCAGTTATGTTGTGACGTTTGGCACACCCAAAGCATTCCTACGGTATCCGGGAGTTGCACAATCTCATGGTCTAAGGAAATGATACTTGACATTAGAAAAGCTTTAGCAGACGAACTACACGATCTTGTGCTATGCTTAGGATTGGGTCTTGTCCATCACATCATTCTCCTAATGATGTGATCCCGTTATCAACGACATCCAATGTCCATGGTCAGGAAACCGTAACCATCTATTGATCAACGAGCTAGTCAACTAGAGGCTTACTAGGGACATATTGTGGTCTACGTATTCACACATGTATTACAGTCTCCGGTTAATATAATTATAGCATGAACAATAGACAATTATCATGAACAAGGAAATATAATAATAACCATTTTATTATTGCCTCTAGGGCATATTTCCAACAAAGGATTCCCCCCACCGAGGACTGGCGGCGCAGACGTGTGACAGGAGGTCCCAAAATAACTTTCGTAGACCGCACTCTCTATTTTTTTGAGCCTGTACTATGCCTGTTCCTCCTCCTACGACCCCGAGCATGTCAAATAGCCGGGAGGATGGCTTTTATATATATCATAAGTAATCATTGGCATATTGCCCAGTTCCAAGTAAATAGTATCTGAACTAATCATCCGTGTTGTCTTGCCACTGAGTACGGCTCACATGGTTGTTTCACAGATATACCTTGGCATAAACTGCCAGGGGCTCGGTATGGGAACAAATGAGTTGCCAGCAAAAGCCTGAACAACTCTACAGCGTACTTCGGCGTCGCAAGTTTGGCCTTATATGCATCAGCTCCGAATCATTGTCTTGGGTCAATAGTTGGGTTGCCCAGCTCCTGTGCTTACTACCCTACGTTCCGCTCTATCGGCTAGGGTAGTAAAGGGAGAACTACTGCGATTGTGCCCTGGTCTAAACCGGACGAGCACCTCGGTAGAGAAAGCCAAAAACTGACTGTCATGATGCGGCGTGAGCTGGTCAACCACTTGACGACTTCTTGGAATCTTTAGCGATTCTCCGTGTCGCACGAAGGATCTTTTTCAGATCAAATATGTAAGGCACCATACGCCGCATACACACCAGGGGCTATGTCGTAGTCCCGCCATAAAACTCCTATGGCTAAGTGAAAGTGTTAACGCCCTATAGTCCGATGGCCTGGTTCGCCGCATTATCACCTCCTTCATGGACCAAGACGTTGGATAAAGAGTGATTAAATGCTTTCCCGAACACCCTCGTACTTCCTACGAGGGGGCTGAAGCCGACGATTGGAAAAGTTTCAGATTATACTAAAACGGCCGCACATGAGGAATTGAAGCTTTTGAGCAAAACATAAAAATAGATTAACTATAAAATTGTCTTTTACAATTCCCATACATCTCACTCGAACATTATGTCTTTCGAGCCCTGACCCTCTATTAAGCGGGCGGCCTCTAGGACGTCTTCAAAATAATGCTCCGGTTCCGGACGGTCCTTGCCTTTGGGTGGACTCTTCGTCGCAACACCGATGGCCTTCATTTTCCCCTAGAACGTCTTGACTCGGGCAAAAGCCATCCATGCACCCTCAATGCACGTTGACCGCTTCACAGTGTCGATACGCGGCACCGTGTCAACAAGCCTCTGCACCAAACCGAAATAGCTATTCGGAACAGGCTCGGTTGGCCACAACCGGATTATGACATCCTTCATGGCAGCGCCGGATATCCTATGAAGTTCGGCCCATTGGGACAGCTGTTCATTAAGCAACAGAGGGTGCTTTGACGCGCCAAACTGCGACCAAAAAAGCTTCTCCGTTGCATACCCATCTCGCGCTTGGTAATATCGCGCCGCATCGGCAGAACTCTTCGGCAAGTCCAAGAACTCGTCCGGAGAACTCCACACTTGGTTAAGCTGCGCATAGTTTGGGTCACCGAACTTAGTCTGCAGCAGAAATGGCTTTCCAGCCGCAATCTCCCTAGCCTGCCGAACCTCCTCACGGACTGCTCTGGATTCCAATCGCGCTTCCCTCGCCTCTCGTGAGGCCTTGTCCAGTTCAGCCGTTAAGGCTTTATTCTCCTTCTCCAGAAGTTCACAGTGGCCAGTGGCATTTTGCAGTTCAAGTGCCACCATGGATATCTTCTCCTCGTCCTGGCACCGTGCTGCTTGTGCCGCTTTCAGCTCGGCCGATGCCTTTTCGGCAGCAGCATTGCTACGCCGGGCCCGCTCCTTGGCCTGGGCCAGCTCCGCTCGAAGAACTTCAACGGCGGCAGCACCATCTACAGCCACACATACTCCAGCATATATATTTTAGCGTCATGCTTATACCATAAAAATATATACGGATTGCACCGAATACATACCTTGCGACTCGTCAAGACGCATATTGATTAATGCAAGATCATCCCCTGCCGCATCAATCTTCCGCTGCAGCTTGGCAATTTCCATAGTCCGGGAAGTGGCCAAGGGGGAAGCAGCCTGTGTTCAAAGTTTATCAGGTTAGTCCTCAACCCGAGTCTCAGGGGCTACTACCTATACACTGGCGCATCTTCACAAATGAAACATAGCTGAAAACATTATGTCACAAACCTCGAAGCCTTTCAGTAGGCTTGCGAAGGCTTCATTTAATCTGCTTTTCGCAGACAAAACCTTCTCAATCACTGTACCCATCAAGGTACGCTGCTCCCCCGAGACAGATGCTTTCCGCAACATGTCCCAGAATATACCCGGAGTCTCCAGGTCCCCAGAAACTGCTCCAAAAGCACAATCATCCTTTGAAGGAATCTATTCACCCATCTCCAAAATCACTGTCAGCTGTGAACCAGACAATCCGGGGCCTTTGTTATCATCGGCCCCGGACTCCCGGATGGTCAGAGGTCCACCTTCGGGTACTGCCTCTTTTTTTCCCTGGTCTAAAGGGACCCTCCGCGATGACACTTCGGAGTCATCCGCCTTATTGGGCGAAGAGGTTGGAGGAGGCGTTTCGCTCTCCATCATCTCGGGGAGGAGACTTCCCGAAGAAGAGGATTGCCCAGAAAAACTCTAGCCCGACTTGTAAAAATGCATGAACGCGTTACGGTAACAGCAACGGAGCGGGACGCTATCAAAATACTCCGGATTCACTTACGGTTTGGCAGAGGGCTTATTCCCTTGTTGGAGCTGTTTAACGGCGTCGGCTTCCAAACCCAAGCCGCTCGATGGTGGCACCTTGCTCTTCTTGGAAGACCGCCCCTCCCAATCTTCGGAGGCGGCCCTTTTCCTCCTGCTTGGAGAAGGGATACTGGGTCCTTTTCCGCCTCCGTCTTCGGGCGAGGAAAGGTCGATTTCTCGGACCCAGTGTCCGACTTACCTCCGGAACCAAGGTCATCTTGGGTCTTCTCACCCTCCCCCGCTAATGCCCGGTATGGCGCCGAGACCAGCATCCTTGTTAACACATGAGTAGCCGAGTCTTCGGGAAGGGGATCCGGACACCTAATCCGTTCTACCTTCTTTATCTAGCCCTGAAAAAAGGATGATACTATTGGTATCTTGCCACTGGGCATCTGACTATAAGGTATTCGGTAAACGGGTACTTACCGGGGTATCCGGATGGTTACAGTCTAGGCCGACATCTTCGGTGGTGTCCGGCCATTGCCTTCGTTTCCCGAAATAACCTCCACATTCCTTCGTGCATTGTGCCGAAGAAGTGCTGAAGAGTCCACGGCCCTTCCGGATTGAACTCCCACAGGCGGAGAGGCCGTCGCTGGCACGGCAGGGTCCGACGAACTAGCATTACTTGAACGACGTTGGCTATGTCGATGTCCCTCTCAACGAGGCTTCGGATGCGACTTTGCATAGTTCACACATCATTCGTTGATCCCCAATCCAGCCCCTTGTTAATCCACGAAGCAAGCTGAATTGGTGGGCTGGATCGGAAGGCAGGCGTAGCTGCCCACTTGGAGCCACGGGGCTTGGTGATATAGAACCACCCCTACTGCCATAAATCGGAAGATCCGGAGAAGGATCCTTTCAGCCAAACAGCGCTAGCAAGCTTGCTCACAGTAGCGCCACCGCACTCAGCTTGCTCCCCTTCTATCGCTTGCGGCTTCACATCAAAAGTCTTGAGCCACAAACCAAAGTACGGAGGAGTTCGGAGAAAAGCTTCGCACGTGACGATAAACGTCGAGATAAGAAGAATAGAGTCCGGGGCCAGATCATGAAAATCTAGCCCGTAATAGAACATGAGCCCTCGGACGAAGGGGTTAAGTGCAAGCCCTAAACCATGAAGAAAGTGGGATACGAACACGACCCTCTTGCCGGATCTGGGGGTGGGAATGACCTGCCCCTCGGTAGGAAGCCGATGATGGATTTCTGCGGTCAGGTAGCTCGCCGACCGAAGCTTGGCGATATCTCCCTCTGTGACAGAAGAAGCTACCCACCGTCCTTGACGGCCGGATCCGGACATGATTGGGGCTTGAGGCAACCGAGACCCGGGTGTTGGAACTCGGGGTAGCACGGGTCGTGGGAGAAGCCAGCGTGAAAGAAAAAGACGGGTCTATACCCCTATATAAGGGCTGCAAATTTCAAACGTCTCCTCCTGGGCCTCGAAACTTGCCTATTCCCTAGGAGTTGTACCCAAGCGACGGTTGGATTACCCACGTCTGGGTTGGCAAAGATCCCCTAAAGAAGGGGAGACACGATCTCCGCTTGGATAAGACATACCCATAAAACCACATCTCGAGACGTGGGACGGTGGGCCCGCTAACGGCTCGAAAATAATGGCTAAGCAGGCGGGATGTCATATTACCAAAAATTATCAGTGGATTGAGCTCGTGAAATATTATATCCTCTGCAGTTGTGTATACAGGTCCGGATACAATCATTACATCTAAAGACTATCTTGGAGTTCGGAAAGGGGAACCCGCCTTGCAATGCCGAAGACAATCTGCACGCCGGACTCCTCGTCATTGAAGCCAGGTTCAGGGGCTACTGAGGGAGTCCTGGACTAAGGGGTCCTCGGGCGTCTGACCTATTATCCATTGGGCCGGACCGATGGGCTGAGAAGACATGAAGACTGAAGACTATACCCGTGTCCGGATTGGACTCTCCTTGGCGTGGAAGGCAAGCTAGGCGACCGATTATGAAGATTCCTTCTTATGTAACCGACTCTCTGTAACCCTAGATCCCCCCGGTGTCTATATAAACCGGAGGGTGTAGTCCGGATATGACACATTCATGACCATAGTCATACAGGCTAGACTTCTAGGGTTTAGCCATTACGATCTCGTGGTAGATCAACTCTTGTAATACTCATATTCATCAAGATCAATCAAGCAGGAAGTAGGGTATTACCTCCATAGAGAGGGCCCGGACCTGGGTAAACATCGTGTCCCCTGTCTCCTGTTACCATCGATCCTAGACGCACAGTTCGGGACCCCCTACCCGAGATCCGCCGGTTTTGACACCGACAACCATTATTTTGCAGGATGGAATCGAACTTGCTCTTTGTAATCGACTAACGTCTACTACGGTCACAGAGCTTGTCTCTCTAAACTCTTTTTTGCAGGATGTTGCTCCCTCCCAAGTCCCAGACACTCGGCGGTTGCTTAATGGGGATGCCTTCTCCACTCATGGAGCTTACACACTCTTTCTGACTAGCTCACAGACCCTCTAGTTGCTGAAATCTGGGAATCAAGATTTCAAAACAAGCTATGATCTTTGGCTGGCTTTTCTACCTTGATCATTTGAACACAAGGAATAACCTGCACAAGAAGACCATTCTGGATTCAGACGTTTGCCCAAGATGCAATCAGGCAATGCAGGACCAAGACCACCTATTTTTCTCATGCCCGGCTGCTCGCAGGATTTGACAGACAACAGGTCTATGCCCGTGTTCCAACCCTCCGCGGATCTCTTCTCCACTCCCATGCCGCAGGTCCTGCCCAGCTCTGTCCGCCCCTTCATGTTGCTTCTTATTTTGTTGAATATTTAGGATGCAAGGAACAAGAAGTCTTCCAAGATTTAAAGATTGATGCAAATAGTTCTATAGCCTCTATCATTGATGATTTAATTATTTGGTCACACCATCTCAAGTCTGAGACGTTAAAAGGCCACGTCGGTCTATGGTGTGAGTTCATGTCATCTCGCAACTTGTAAACTCTGGTGCCTTTTAGTCCCCCAGGTGACTGTTTGAAAAAAAAGGTTGTTTCTATGTAAATATGTTTGCACTTCCATTATATTTGGTTCTTGCCATTTACATCACATAGAAGTAATTATTTTCATTGTTAACATGTATAGAAAAAGTTTGATTTTGCTTCAAACATTTTTGTGTTTTATAGTACGCCCCAACTTAATTTATTTTTGTCCTCTGCCACTGGCGACGGCAAGGAGGGTTTGCACTGGAGATGGGTAGTATGGGATGGATATAACAACCCAAGTACACAACAACACTCACGGCGGGAAACACGAAGGGTCGGATTTAATAGATGAACTCAGATGGGTCAAATAATGTAGCCGGTCAATGACAAATATTGGCCAATTTTTTCCTCAGGAACACAATATCATAGAGCGGTCATTTTTAGACCGGTTTGTGATAAGCATGTTGCCGAGCCCCAAAGAGCTAATAACTGACGCGCCCGAGGCGACCAGTTGGTGATAATGCTCATTAGTGATGCCTGGACAGTGGCGTGTTAGTGATGAGGGCCAGTGTTGTCCGCGCGTGTAGCAGTGAGCTGCGCCACAGTCCCATCAGTTTCCATGAACTGGAGGTGTGTCTTGATAGTGTCCAAGGTTATAGTCACGATCACGGCCGCACCGGCATGCTTCGGCATGACCATAAGGGCAGGAGCTCTCGGAACATATGCGGCCTGTGATGCGCCATGTCGTAGGACGCCCACCATAGTGCGCTTGGACAACATATGCGATGATGGATAGGCTGCAGTCGTGGTACATGTCGTGGACACCGTTAGCAAGGAGGTTCTTCTTGATGGACTCGGTGTCGCCGGTGTAGCGGCATGTGGTGGAGTTCAAGACTATGAGCACCAGATGATGACATCAACAAGATCCACACTACCTGCACAGTGACGGGGTAGAGACACCCGCTGCAACGGAGGCGAGAACCGACGCTACGGGCTCTGAGACGCCGAACTGGACGGTGGAGGATCCAACTGAGTTCTTGGAGTCCTCGATACCTAGTGTATGCGGTACGACGCGACGCGGAGATGATAGGGGCATCCTACGATTGCGGCCCTACCCATGGGTGGGTATACTGGGAAGAGTGGGACAAACAAGAACAAGGGATGTGGAAGGTTGGCGGCGAAGGCTACAGAGGTGAAAGCGAGCATGACTGTGCCAGAGAGGGAGAAGGAAGCGGCTACGGGGTAGAGGCGGCGGCGCTTGGGCGCTTCGACCGGTAAGGCGGGAAAGGTGGAGGATTAAGGCGCGCGGGATGGTGGGTTTTTGTTTGCGATTTTTTTACTGAAGATTATCTTTGTTTTTTAGAGTGGGATGCGGAAGGAGATGAAACGAAAAATGACTAGATAGTACATACAGACATCAACGCCCTTTTAAGTTTCAAAAAAGAAACATCAACTTCTTTTTTTAATATTCCTTCATATCCATATTAATTGACGCACACTTAGTACAACTTAGAGGTAACACTATTAATTTGTTGGAGATGCTCTAACCAAATGTAACGGTCAGAAGGGAAGCACCATGCTGCTTGGAGTACCATTTATGCAATCATCAGTAGGCAAATGCACAGAAGGCAAGTTCAGGTCAGAAGCGTCAGAAAGTCCTTGACCGAGTGCCATCGCCTTCAGATCACAAGTGACAAGTGTGGAGTCTAATTCACTGGGCGCAGCCAGGTCGAGTCTCCGCCGCTTGGCTGCCTCCGGCCCATCACCGGATGGCGCCGCCGCCTCGGCTTGTGCCCGGTCAATGGCACGTTGCTCCTCGACGGAGGTCATCGCAAAGCGGCACACTAGGCAGCGGCGGTTAAAGCGAAGCCGGTCGAAGATGCAGCGCTGATGGAAGGAGTGGCCGCACAACATCGTCCTCAGCTTCTTTCCGCCTTCCCGGAATTCCTCATAGCACACCGCGCAGTCTCGTTCCCTTGTCTCGCCAACTGCCGAAATACGCAGATCCAACATGGCTCGCCCGGAGGCCCGGTCCATATGTCTTCTTTCATATTCCATGATTTCCCTCTCACGCAATTCTGCAGCCAGTTCCTGGCGCAATTCTTCTCGATCTCTTGTCCTTTCCCTCTGAAACTCGTCAATTTGTTCCTCGCTCCACCCCCACCTTCTTCTCGTTTCAATCATAGCCTCATCTAGGAGACGATCTTGATCCACATAATCCATGGCTAGACTTGTCTAGTTTAGTTCTCGAATCCAGGACAGGGAGCGGGCAGGGAGCAAATTCCACCAAGAAGCTAGAAAAGCCAATATATATAGGTGTCTCCTGCCGAGCTGTGGTATGATTCGGATATCAAAAGCTTGAGGCAGGGAATATGTCCGTCTTCCACTGCATATCGGATTGGATTAATCGCTCAGTAAAGCGGATGGTAGGGCCCGCTCGGCCCGCCCTGACCTGGGCTGCTGCAGGGCCCAGTCTAATGTGCTCAAACTCTCGCCTGGTCCCTGCGTTATCCAGCCGCAGTCCCCGAAGAGAGTCCCTATACGACGCATTTTGCGTCATGCAGAAAGTCGACGCACAGGGCAACGCGCAACTGGGCCGGCCCACTAACGTGCCCGTTCGTTGTTTTCCTGTCACGCGACGCAAAAAGTAGATGTGAAACAAACGAGAACGACACCAGTTTTGAAATGCCGCAATTAGTTTTTTATATTACAAATAGTTTTGGCATAAGTGATTTTTTTATTTCCTTTTTTGGGAAATTCCTAAATATCACAATTTTTATATGTTCCAACAATTTTTTTGATGCAGTAAATATTTTTTGTAATTTCGATTTAAAAAAGAAACATGAACAAACTTTGTAATTCCTAAAATGCGAACAATTTTTAAAAAATTACGAACAAATTATGAAAAACACAATTTTTTTTGAATTTTCGGAATATTTTCTAAGACCACGAACATTTTTAAATTTTTGAACAAAAATGGAAAGCAGGAACATTTTTTATGTTCAGAACAAAAACGTTTAAACATAACATTTTTTTTAAATGCGAACAAATTTGAAACATGACCTTTGTTTAAATTGCAAATAAAATATTGTAACCGCGAACATTTTTGAAAACATGAACATATTTTGAATTCCCCAAACATTTTTTGGAATTTGTGAACAATTTTTTAAAGCAAGAACATTTTTTGAATCTTGAGAACAAATTTTGAAACAGAGAACAAATTTGGAAGCACGAACATTTTTTGAATCTTGAGAACAAATTTTGAAACGGAGAACAAATTTGGAAGCGTGAACAATTTTTTAAAAGCACGGACATTTTTGAATCTTGAGAACTAATTTTGAAACGGAGAACAATTTAGAAAAATCCCGAACAAATTTGTAAGCACAAACAATTTTTTAAAGCACGAACATGTTTTGAATCTTGAGAACAAATTTAGAAATGGAGAACAATTTTGGAAAATCCCGAACAAATATGGAAGCGCGAACATTTTATGAAAACATAAAAAAAAATGAAATCCGGTAAATTTTCTGCATTTCGAAAGTTTTCCAAATTTTGTGTGAAATGAAAACATTTTTTGAAACCTGAAGATTTTATGGAAACACGAACAAAATTTGTATATTTTGAAACTCTTTTGATAAAAAGAGAAGAAAAGAAAATGACAAAGAAAGAAAAAACCAGAGAAAGAAAACAAACAGAAAAATTGTAAAAAGAAGAAAAGAAACAGAAATAACTAAATACAAAAAGAAGAAGAAAAAACAAAAAAAAGAAAACTAGAAAAGAAAGGAAAAGGAGAAACAGAAAAGGAAGAAGAAGAAAGGAAAAAGGAAAGGGAAAAAACAGAATACACAGGAAAAAAACTGAGTTCAGAATTAGGCGCACTGTGTAAAGCTGGAACTGGGCCGGCCCATCTTCTGTCCCTAGCATGCTTCCCCTGTGCGAATCCCCGACAATTCGCCGCAGGGAGCGGCGAATAGGGTTTTCCTGTGAGGAGAGCGGCACGGGCACACAGATGTGCTTTCGTTGAAGCGAGCCATCTGTCACGTCTACTTGGGCCAGCCCACAGCTTCGATGAGTATTTCTTCGCTGAGGGATCCCAGTTTGGGAACATTCTGGAAGGTTCTTGGCTGGTATTGGAACCTTCTAGGGCGTTTTTGTCCCATGTGAGCCAGTTTTGGAAAATTCTTGACCGTTTTTTAAGTTTTTGGTTTAAATTTTTTTGTTTCATTTTGGTTTTTCTTTTCTTTCCTTTTCTTTTCTTTTCTCGTTATTTTGTTCCTTTATGTTTTTTTAATTCATCATATTGTTTTTGCATTTTTCCTTTCTCTAGTTTTTTCTTCCTTTTTTTATTGCTCTGTTTAATTTTATTTCTCTTCTCTTTTTTGTGTATCATACAAAGAGTTCACAGTGTATTACAAAAATGTTTATCGTCCATTTAATAAAATGTTCACCATATATTATAAAAACTTCAACGTGTTTTGATTAAATATTCATTGTGTATTTAAAAATTCTTCAGCGTATATCAACAAAATGTTCAACGTGTGTTAAAAATTTGTTTAGTGTATATCACAAAAATGTTCAATGTGTATTTTAAAATTGTTTAGCGTATACCATAAAAATGTTCAATGTGTATTTAAAAACTGTTCAACGTATATTACAAAAATACTCAATGTATATTTCAAATTGTTCAGCGTATATAAAAAATTGTTCATGTTTTTTAGATTTTGTTCACTTTTAAATAAATGTTTGTGTTTTATGGGTTTGTTCGAATTTTGCAATTTGTTTGCATTTTCAAACAGTATCCACATTTTTTAAGTAAAATTTTCATATTTTTTGCTAGAAATGTTGAAACTTATGAAAAAACCGGATTTGCCACAATCCAGCTGGACTGACTACCAACAGTTGCCAGTTGGACTCCATCCGCCCGCTTTTATTTTTCATGAAGTTTTACGTTCGGCGCCCTAGAATGGCCCGGCCCATTTGCACGCCCATCAACGAAAACTCGACTAGGACATGTGGGTATCCATAGGAGCTCTCCTCGCTTTCGCATGGAGTCGGTCCACGAGAGCTATTTATCGCCTTAAGCGAGCACAAGGGAAACATCTCGCTGAAGCATGGGTCGACCCATTCGCGTGGAGTTAATGAACGAAAAAGGAATACATAGCTCTCCTCGCTTTAAGTTTTTTTAGACGTTCTCCTTGCTTTAAGTGAGCACAAGGGAAACATCTCGCAGAAGCATGGGCCGACCCATTTGCGTGGAGCTAATGAACGAAAAAGGAATAAATAGCTCTCCTTGCTTTAAGCGAGCACAAGGGAAACATCTCGCTGAAGCATGGGCCAACCCATTCGCGTGGAGTTAATGAACGAAAAAGGAATAAAAATGGGGTACCGATGGAAATCAAAACCCGCTCTCCCGGTTCACAACGAGTGGAGCTAGCCACCTATGCCAGGCCAGTTTTTGTGATATATGAGTAGGGAGACCGTTGTTAACGTGAAACAAGCCGCGTTATTCATTGTTTATTCCCTGTTTTATTTCCAGTTTTTTTTTGTTTTTCTCTATTTTCGTTGGATTTTTTTCTTTTCTTTCCATCTTTGTTGTCTATCTTTAGTTTTCTTTTTTCTCCTCCATTTTTTATTTGGCTTCCGTTTTTCTTCTCAATTTTTGGTTTTTATTTTTTTATGTTTGTTTTCCTTTCCACTCTTAATTTTCACATATGTTCAAAAAATTAATAAGTGATCAACATTTTTGGTATATACGTTCAACATTGTCCGAACACTTATTCAACATTTGTTAAATATTTGCTCAACATTTTTACAACTATTTAACATTTTTAAGTACATGTATAATACTAGTTCCACATTTTCTAATACTTATAAAACATTTTTCAAATAGTTGTTCAACATTTCAAATACTTACTCAACATTTTCTAATACTTGTTAAACATTTTTCAAACTATCATTCGATTTTAGTACTTATTCAACATTTTTCAAATACTTGTCCAAAAAAATTTAATACTTCCCGCGCGTATGGGCCGCGGCCCATGTATAGCTCCGCGACGCGAGAGGCTGCCCTCGTCTCGTTTAATGCGAGAAATAGAGGTGCCCGAGGGGGTGTGTTGTCGTCATGGGAGCTCCTACTGGGCCGGTTTAGTGCGTCAGTTTTTCCCTTTTTCCTATTTTCCTTTTTTCACTTTTGTTATCATTTTCTTTTCTTTTTTATCTTTTATCTTCTGTTTTCTCTTTTTTTATTCCTTATTTTCTAATGTTTTATTCCCGTTCTTTTTTTTGGTCATCGTGCAAAAATGTTCATAATGCTTTTCAAAATTGTATGTAATGTATTTCAAAGATGTTTGTTGCTCATTTATAAAAATATTGACATAATTATAAAAAGTGTATATGTACCCTGTAAACATATACATGTATTTCATCTAAATGTTCATCTGATTAAAAATGTTCATGTTTTAATAAAAGTAATTGTGTATTTAAAATTGTTCATACAACATTTAGAAAATGTTCATCGTGTACTTAGAAATGTTTATTCCACCTTTATAAAAATTCTTTCCATACTAAAAGAAGTTTGCTGCATAGTAAAAAATATTCATCACGTATTTTAAAAATGCTCATATGTAATACAAAAAAAATGTAGAATCATGTATTATAATTTTCATCATGTATTTTGGTAAGGTTCCAATTTTTAATAGTGTTTAAAAATTGGAGTAAAAATATTCATCGAATTTAAGAATGTGTTCTCTCAATTTTTTAAATTTAGAAATTAGTGAAAATAAAAGGACAAAGAAAAAAAAAGGAGGAAAAGTGAGTAGAAACTATCCTATCACGTGAGAGCGCTCGATCACAGAAAAACCGAAAACCTTCCAACCAGCCTAGAGGTAACAGACACCAAAATTAGGAAGAAGCAGCAGCTTAGTGGGTAGGCCCATACGAAGTGACTTCAGGCGAGTGCTATGTGTAGCTTGGTAAGAGCCCGGTACATACACACCCATGAACCATGACAATAAAATTAGAGAAGAAGACAATTGGGCCAACAACAATTGCTAATATGAAGCAATTTGGGCTAAGAAGTGTTGATAGACTAGGAGAAGGGATAATGCCTCCACGTAGAGATGGGCCTTTGTTTGCATTTTCAAAAGAATGACCTTTGTTTATTGAGCGGAGGATTTTTGGCGACATTCATACTTGATTATTCTATGTCTTGATGTGTGTGGGCTCTTGCTAGGGAAGAAACAACCGAGCATGACGAATGAATCGAATGCCTTGCAACGGATTTTCTCTCTCTCTGATGGATTCATTATATGTGCGATTTAGACAATGAGGCATAAAGCGATCCATGAAGGGGAATTCCAGAGTCCCTTCTCTACTCTCCATTTTATTCAAAGGTTTATAGATTATCTACAATTGATCCCAAAGAAGCCCAATCACACTACTCAGGTTACACGTGTGCAAACCACGAGCTCTGCCTGATTGTCTCCCTTGACAAGTAAATCTAAGTGTAATACTGAAGCGGCAGTTTCATGTAATAGGATGCATGGCTCGGTTGGGGTGGTGTGCTGATATCATCATGGTACTTATTTAGGATCCTCGATAGTTGTTTGTCAAGGAGTAACTCACCCACCTATGCTCGAAGCCCATGCCTGTAGAGAAGCCCTTCACTTGTCAATCATCTGATAATATAGAGATTACATATTGCCTCTGATTGCATGTCTGTAACTAAAAATATCCACGCAAGGGTGGGGGCATCATGGTGCAATTATCAGGGAGATAAATGTTTGAGATGAAGCCTATGAGGAATGTAGCTATACTCGTGAAGGGAGACCTGCAACTTTGAACCCCATAATTGAACTATGTTTGCTTTATCTTTAGGTACAGTATGACATATTTGGTTGATTGAGCCACATGATCATGTAATGATTCGTGTAAACTTATTAGTTAAACAATAAAACTTGTCAAGTTTTCGCTGAAAAATAATGAGGAACCTGTGTTGTTTGTGCGCTCATATTTGATCATTTGCTATCATCCAACTTATTATTTTCATATATTTTTTCTTTTTTGGCGAATTTTCAACATGTCAAAGTCCAGCCGTGAGTGTAGTAGATGCATGTACTTTAGCCATTGGGTATCACCAACCACAAATCTCATGGCTCCCTTGTCTAGCCCATGACGCACTCTTTTGTCATAATTGATGTCGCCAAAGCCCTTGAATACCTCGCATGGCCATTTCTCTTGTGTGTCCACTAGCAGAAGGGCTTCGGTTCATGGTAGTAGGGAATGTATTTTATTCTTTCGGCTCAACTTGTGTTTTAGCTAGTCATGGGGAGGATTTCAGGAACATCACATGGTATGCGAAAGCTCCCGGTTTTCTGATGGATGTAATAATTGACGATGTTTTGTCGAATTGATAAAATCCGCCATGAAGGCTTTCACCTAAAAAAGAGTGATTGCCAATGTGAGAACGAAAGAGCTAATGTGGCACGCACATGGCATCATCTTGTCAGGACCGGTTTTCGGGATATTAATTTCTCAGAAAATGGCCCTTGTGCTCACCAGCCCCAGGATTACTGTTAGCTGATGAGGCACCAACTTGATACAAAAATTCCAAGCAACATACATAATATGTAGTACAAGACCATTGTGGCCTCTGAGTACAACAATTGGTTTCTAGTGGTTGAAGGCGGAAGCGGTTTGTGGTTCATCTGCGTCTATGGGACTCCATTTCTCACAGGAACAACTGACCAGGATAACTCCTATCTTCGCGAGGCTGCTATCATCATTGCGTAGGTTCCGGGGCTGTTATCGCAATGCTCCTCTCCATGCAAGAAATCTGGCCAAGACAATAGCTAGGGACAAGCCAGTGAGTACTTTTGAATGTACTCGCAAACATTATGAACACAGGTATAATATAACAAGGGATAATCATGCTCCGAAATATTCTATGATCATAACGTCAGTCACGAAGTAAACAAAATCCAAGATGCACGCATGCAGGTTGTTCATAAAAAAATTATGAATATGCAATACGGGAGTAGAAATAGAATGCACCGATCGAGTGTCTGAAGCGACGCCTCGGAAGGATAATAAGAAAAATCATGCCTCAGTCAGGCGTCTGAGCGACACCACATAAAGGGCTTATAAATGAAAGAAATAACAAGCATGTCACAGTCGGACGTCTATGCGACACCACATAAAGGGCTTATAAATAATAGAAATAACAAGCATGCCATAGTCGGGCGTCTATGCGACGCCACATAAAGGGCTCATAAAGAATTTAAATAACAAGCATGCCATAGTCGGGCGTCTGAGCGACACCACATAAAGGGCTTATAAGAGAATAACCGCAGTGAATATCCAGGAGGTAGAACCGTCCCAGGGATACTCAATAATTCAAATAATGTAAATGGTTAGTCCAAAATAATAATAATCATAATCCTCATATGCCACAGGTCATAATCAATGTTCTGGTTTAGCAGTTTTTCCTCCGAAGACCGACACTAAGACCGACACTAAACCCATCTCAGACTGTAGTCCTTACCCATGGACACGGCTATTCGAATAGATTTAACCTCTGCAGAGGGTGTACTCTTTACCCACGAGTAACGGATTCCTTTAGTCCATCGGGACTAATTCCGTCTACGGTCTTTTAATCGAAAACACGCCTAACCGCACACACACCAGCCTAACTTACCAGTGTCTGGAATCACCCACGACACCTGTCAAGCAAAACTCTAAGTGGGGAGGCTACAACCTCGATTAGCATGGGATCACAAAATTTATAACGCGCGCAAACTAGGGAGGCCACTCCCCTCGGCTACAACCGGAAACACCCATGCCCCCGGACCAGGTGGCATGCCTACCGGATGCCTCCGGTATCTTCCACCATGGCCTCTCTGTACGGTGTGTGCTTGGTAAGGGGTTGACAACTTACTGAACCGTACCCTACCTGCGGCAGGGACAAGTGGTAGTACGAAACAAGTATGGGGGTTACTGGAACAAGACTCGATCTACGGCCGACTTAGGAGATTCAAGTATTCCCTGTATGATTAGCATAACAAATATATTTCAAATAACAGATAGGATCACCACTCATCATACCTCATCATGCCATACCGGACACACTCGTCTCGACGAGGAACTAGGGACAAGCTCGTGTCTACCCAAGACAGAGACTTTCCCGGCTTCCTTCCGGTATGCACGAAAAGCATACGAGGATGATTACTATCACCAGCATGTCCATCTCTAACAGCAAGGAATCTCCATTATGCACTCATGCGCATGATTGTATCGTCACATAAAATAACGAATGCTCCATGTCAAGGTGGTGTTGTAACCGTATCAAACAACACACAAAAATATTATGCCAGGGTTCAGAATGCTTGCCTTCAAGAGTATGCAAGGGGGTGCACTTTTTGAAAGTTGCTTTGCTACTTCAAAAATCCTATTTTGAGGAAATTTATATTAACACATAATTTTAAAACAGTACAAAAAAGGTGTCTGGAAATTTTTCAAATAAATATGAAAATAAACTAGAAAAAATTTGAGAAACAACAGAAAAAGAATCAAGTCATTTGGACTTATATTTAAAAAGTTATAGCCAGTCAAAGCTTAGTCAAAGTTCTATTTTTAAATAAAACAGAAAAAACGGTTCAAATAGAAATACGCTTTCGAGACGGAGGAGACGTACTTCTGGGTTTACGCTTTCACTTAAACCAGCGCGGGCCGTCGCTGTGTCACTGACAGTGGGTCCCTTGGGCCCACTGGTCAGGTTTGACCAGTTGCCTCTCCCTCCTCTTCCTCTGTCCGAGCGGAGGCGGGACTCCGGCGATCGCCATCGACGAACAGCGGTTCCCCACGGGGTTCTGAGGGCAGGGATGGACCCGCTGGTCCAGGGCGGTCCTCCCAGTGGTTGACAGGCTGGCGGGGGTGGAGGGGGTCACCGGCGGCGAGCTCCGCGGCGGACGGTGATTCGGGAGCAATAGGGGCTTTGGGCTACGGTGGTTCCTGATCAGGTTTGAGAGGTGGGGTGGCTCCGCAAGGTCTAGGAGGGTCGAATGGCGGCGCTGGATGGACCGGGGAGGTTCTGCTCGCGACGAGCGGGACTGGAACGTGGCGGCGGCCGAGCTGACCGGAGCGGGGGAAGACGGCCTTCCTTGGTCGATTGCAGGCTATGGGAGTGCTAGGTGGGTGCATTGAGCTTTCCTGAGTGACTGGACGAGCTCGGGGCTCCTCTTATAGGCGGCCAAGGTCGGTCCCCGCGGCGGCCGTGGATAAGAACGCCGGCGACCGCCGTTCTGTATCTGCAAGGCGACGTGGCGGAGGCTAGCGGGTTGGGCAGGGCGAGCGGATGAGGATGGACTGTTCTAAGGGGCAGCTGGCGCGCTGGAGTGGCTCGGGCGGCGGCGTCCACGGCAGGGGCTGTCGGAGCGGCGGTGGCGGCTAGCGTCGGTGGCGCTGTGGAGCTCCAGGAGCGGCTCTGCGGCGAGGGAGGAGTTGGGCGTGTTGGAGGTGAGTGGCCAAGGGTCAGCACTAGCGCGGGGAGGGCGGCAGTGAGACGCGGCGGCTCGGTGCGCGCGCGTGCAAAACGTGCGCTCTGGGCACGCCCAGCGCACGCACGCTACATGCTCGACGAAATGCCCGGGCGTGCCAGGGGGCTCCAATCCACATGAGGTTTAGCAGGGTGGGGCTATAGACTAAGGTAGAGCCATGAGACATGCTGGTTTGGTCAGGGGATCAAGTCCATAATGCAAACCAAAAACCAAGCCAAAACTGGCCATGCACACAAGGTGCTCGACAGAATGTTATGGTCATCTAGGCATCTCTTGGGGTGGCCATAAACTCCAGATCATAGTCTCTCTAGGTGTAGGTGATGGTGGCAAGGTTAGTTTGGCAAGTCCAGAAACTTGTTAGTGCAAGTTTTTGAGAAAACCAAATCTGGACAGAAACTAAAGGCTGTAATTGCATGAACCAAAAATACTCCAATGGGTCCACTCTCCTGGACTTAAGGGTTTTGTAGGGAGGACTACAAGCAGGAAAAAGCTCATGTGCACTAGAGCAAAATAAATTAGGGTTGCAGTAGAAAAAGCCAAACTGGGCCAGAGAGTAAAAGAGGATGATTTGCTCAATTTTTTCAAAGCACACACATAGGTTTTTGCATAAAGTTGAATTATATAATCCTGCTGACCTCCCCTAATTTTGGTGGAAGTTTTCAAGAAATATTTAAATAGGTTGAAGTGCAAATCACAAACTGGGCCAGATTTGAAAACTTGAGGTAGGGCTCAAGATCTCCAAATGACTAAAAGAGATTTTTGCATAAAAGTGATGTGGGAACATCACATGACATCCCCAAATTTTGGTGAAAATTTTAAATGCATTTATCAAATGGTTGCAGTGCACAAGAGGCTCCAAATATATGAAAAATCATTTTAAAAGATCAAAGCTCAGGAAAAACTATTATGCAAATAAATCCACTGATAAAGAATTGTTTTATTGAGAGAGTATACAAGTCCAATAATATTTTTGGAAAGTTTCCACTTGAGGTAAAAACCCACAATATTAAAGAGAAGAGGGGTTCTGAAATCAGAAGATAAATCCAGAAAATAAAAAAAATTATTTACTGGCAAAATTTTAATTAATAAAACAAGGTCAAAATTTTGGGGTGTTACAACACTACCCCCCTTAAGAAAAATCTCGTCCTCGAGATTTGCTAAAAACTGTTTTGAACAAACATTGCTCTTACCAAGAAAAAAAATCATCTTACTTATGCAATAAAAATGTATCTACAGTGAGAGGGCAATAAGTGGTGCAAAACTATAGTGTGGTATACTGGCGTTGCGTGGAAAAAATCCATGGCCGGGGAAAAACGAGATATTTCTACGTTGGATACAGTAAATTTAGAATAAATTCTAAATTTCTAAAATACGCTGGTCGTACCCGTGAGCACAGTGCTCTCTCTGGCTGAGAGGTGGACCCGGGGTCCACTGTCAGTCTCTTCTTCTACCTCTGGCTCTCTCTTCTTTCCCTCTCTCGTGTGCTTTCCCGCGCTTTCTCCACCGGCGACGTCTAGCACGTAGGGCATCTAGGCCGTACTGCGGTAGTGCGCGGCATGCTAGCTGCCGGTGCAGCGTGCACTCTCCTCGCGGGCCAGTGCACTGTCGGCACTGCTCGCGGATTCGCCTCCGAACACCGGCGATCGAGCGACGAGCGGCGCTGGTGGACCTCGCCCACCGTACACCGATCTCGAGCTATAAAATGACCGCGGTGCTCCCTTCTTCTTCCTCACACCTGGCCTCGCTTCTCCTTCTCCTTCCTTCTCCTCCATTTCTGTTTTGCAGGAGCTCAAGACGAGGCTCTAATGGCGGAGGTGATGCTGGACTGATACGTGGTCCTGATGTGCGGAGGTTTGGCGACGTTGCTGGGGTTCTCCGTGCTCCTGTGCGCGATGATCCTCGATGATCGTCGCGATGCTGCCACTCGAGTGTTAGCCCTTCGCGGTGGCGGTGATCATGATAATTAATCGCGGTGTCGGGCGCTAACTGTTGTCAGTGTGTTGGAGGCAGCTCGTACCCGAGTGATTATCCACTAACTTCTCCTTCAGAGGTGATCAGTTAGGTGTAACATGTGTATGTGCATTAGCAATTAGTGCCCGAGGTCGAGTGGTTGTGGTTGTGAGTCTGCTGTTATGGTGCTGCGTGAATAAAAATCTATGTCGTGTAGAGGTATATGTTGCAGCAACTCAGGGAAAGAAATCTCACTTCAGAATCTATTGCGAGTGAAAATTAGTTAAATTAAAATTAACAGCAGTAAAACTGCTCACATAATTGAAACCAAATATTTGATCCGTCGCACAAATTTTGGATACCACGTACAAGTTACAACACATAAATAAATAGTGGGATAATAAACATAGCGGTGTCGTCTACAATAAAAACGGCAAATGGACAGGGTCCTGAGAAAACGTCTCTGGTACTGGGGCACACTCCTCTTCTATCGGGGAAGCGGATTGACTAGCCGATGGATGTGTCTCTCCTGGTCGGGCCTCAGTGGTCTGCCGATAGCGATCTGAGGATTTAAATCAGCGAGGCTCTGGAGATAAGCCATTACCCGCTGAGTCAAACGCTCTTGAGCGATAACATACTGGGCAAGGTTGGCCAGTACTGGGTCTCTTTCGATTCGTCCACCGGGAAAAGATGCTACTTCTCCGGGTGCTGCACGACTCGGAAAGTAATAATACCCTCGTTCGCTGGCATAGGTACCGCGAATCGAAGACGAGCAAGCGCTTCGTACGCAGCAGCTTCTATGGCCATTTGCAGAGTCGGCATGGATTTCCCCACGAAGAAGACTTCCGTTGGGTCTTGGTTTGGGTTTACGGGAGGGATGTGCACCACTGCCCAATATTTCGAGGTGGATGGGGTTATCCTCGATTTGAGCAACTCGTACTGGGGTGGATGAATGGCACTCATGGTACTGCAGGTAAAGTCCCACAATATTTTGACAAAACTGCCTGGGGTTGCATCTGGAGTTCTCAGATAAATACTGGGGGTCGGCATGGCAAAGAAATGGCTGTGAGAGTTGTGCACCAGGTGAGGGGTACTTGGCAAGGTCACGAGGTGGCCTTTTATATAGCATTGGGGCTGGGTTATTTACCGTGGTGAAGGGTAACTAGTTTGTCGGCTCTGCTCTATGGGGTCGGGGTCAAAGCTACAGATACACATATCTCATAAATGTGACGCATTGCTGTGGGTGTCGTCGGGGTGGTTCTGGTGGCTGCGCCCGGAATTTAAAAAATGCAACTGTACGCTAACGTACTTATGCATGGCTACTATTTGAAAATAGGGGCGCACAAGCAGACAACATTTAATTATGGTGATACAGGATCACACAATTACAAGGCGTAGAAATACTAAGGCTCGGTACTACTCAAGTGACTTAGTCTACTTCGTTAATATCTAAGCGGGCTTGCCTTGTGGATGTCGAGGCTTCTCCACGGGTTTCACTGTTGGGATTTGCTAGATGGAGTTGAGGGGCTGCAGGGTCGGGGTAGCGATGATGACCATCGCGGGGGTTGTTGGCCACAATCCCGTTGGAGCGTGTTCCCAAAGGGCGACGAAGCACTTCTGGGGACACCAAAGCATTTTGGTCGGTGGCTGGGGAAGTCCTCAAGGAATCGATCGGGTGTCCGAACAGCACGACTGGGTTGTCGGCGTCGGGCTCATCTTCTCCTCTTGCCGGGGCTCGGCGAACCAGTTCTCCACGAGCTGCGATCAGATCCAGGGTGATCTGATCGAACAGTTCCTCTAGTGCACTTACATAGCGCACCAGATGCAATAGTGCAGGATCCGTCTCGTGATCTCCGTTGGCAACCTGGGGCGGCCTACCATACCCGTCACGACTGGGGTAGTAGTAGAACGAGCGACAGTTAACTCTGGGCGACAAGTGCCGGAGTTGAACTATAGCCTCTCGAGCAGCTAGCTGGATGGCTTGTGGCTCAAAGGAAGTTGTCCTTCCAGTGAACCTGTAGGGGTGTTCTGGTGATAGACCCCTACCATAAATGTGCACAATGGCCCAGAACTGACGGCTCTCACCGCTCATGGGTCCTTGGTACACAACATATTCTGGGGGCTCTTCTAATGCATAGGCACGGCGGGTGAGGTTTGCGAGCATGGTCACAAAACTCCAAGGTTGGTGGCTGTGGTCTCATTGTGAACAATGGGTCCAGGCATTTTAGCTTGGTTTGGGGTAGAAGCTGTGCTGTGCTATGTTGAGGCTAGCGTGCCCTTTTTATAGAAAAAGGAGACGGAGCCTTCCTTCGCACGCTTGCGAATGAGACATTTTAGGTGTCGGTCACTGGCGCGTGATCGACGGGTTAGGCAAATAGGTTGGGCACCGACTGCCAAAAGAGTTGGGGTCACTGTGTGGCTATCTTACACGAGAAGCTTGGCCGGGGTTGGGTTATGGTCTGGTGGATAGGTTAACCTAGGTTATTGACCTGGCCAAGATAGGATTAGCCAATGGTCAGCCTGGCTCTGATACCAAGTTTGTCAGGACAGGTTTTTGGGATATTAATTTCCTAGAAAATGGCCCTTGTGCTCACCAGCCCCAGGATTACTGTTAGCTGATGAGGCACCAACTTGATACAAAAATTCCAAGCAACGTACATAATATGTAGTACAAGACCATTGTGGCCTCTGAGTACAACAATTGGTTTCTAGTGGTTGAAGGCGGAAGCGGTTTGTGGTTCATCTGCGTCTATGGGACTCCATTTCTCACAGGAACAGCTGACCAGGATAACTCCTATCTTCGCGAGGCTGCTATCATCATTGCGTAGGTTCCGGGGCTGTCATCGCAATGCTCATCTCCATGCAAGAAATCTGGCCAAGACAATAGCCAGGGACAAGCTAGTGAGTACTTTTGAATGTACTCGCAAACATTATGAACACAGGTATAATATAACAAGGGATAATCATGCTCCAAAATATTCTATGATCATAACGTCAGTCACGAAGTAAAGAAAATACAAGATGCACGCATGCAGGTTGTTCATAAAAAATAATATGAATATGCAATACGGGAGTAGAAATAGAATGCACCGATCGAGTGTCTGAAGTGACGCCTCGGAAGGATAATAAGAAAAATCATGCCTCAGTCGGGCGTCTGAGCGACACCACATAAAGGGCTTATAAATGAAAGAAATAACAAGCATGCCACAGTCGGGCGTCTATGCGACACCACATAAAGGGCTTATAAATAATAGAAATAACAAGCATGCCACAGTCGGGCGTCTATGCGACGCCACATAAAGGGCTCATAAAGAATTTAAATAACAAGCATGCCACAGTCGGGCGTCTAAGCGACACCACATAAAGGGCTTATAAGAGAATAACCGCAGTGAATATCCAGGAGGTAGAACCGTCCCAGGGATACTCAATAATTCAAATAATGTAAATGGTTAGTCCACAATAATAATAATCATAATCCTCATATGTCACAGGTCATAATCAATGTTCTGGTTTAGCAGTTTTTCCTCCGAAGACCGACACTAAACCCATCTCAAACTGTAGTCCTTACCCATGGACATGGCTATTCGAATAGATTTAACCTCTGCAGAGGGTGTACTCTTTACCACGAGTAACAGATTCCTTTAGTCCATCGGGACTAATTCCGTCTACGGTCTTTTAATCGAAAACACGCCTAACCGCACACACACCAGCCTAACTTACCAGTGTCTGGAATCACCCACGACACCTGTCAAGCAAAACTCTAAGTGGGGAGGCTACAACCTCGATTAGCATGGGATCACAAAATTTATAACGCGCGCAAACTAGGGAGGCCACTCCCCTCGGCTACAACCGGAAACACCTATGCCCCCGGACCAGGTGGCATGCCTACCGGATGCCTCCGGTATCTTCCACCATGGCCTCTCTGTACGGTGTGTGCTTGGTAAGGGGTTGACAACTTACTGAACCGTACCCTACCTGCGGCAGGGACAAGTGGTAGTACGAAACAAGTATGGGGGTTACTGGAACAATACTCCATCTACGGCCGACTCAGGAGGTTCAAGTATTCCCTGTATGATTAGCATAACAAATATATTTCAAATAACAGATAGGATCACCACTCATCATACCTCATCATGCCATACCAGACACACTCGTCTCGACGAGGAACTAGGGACAAGATCGTGTCTACCCAAGACAGAGACTTTCCCGGCTTCCTTCCGGTATGCACGAAAAGCATACGAGGATGATTACTATCACCGGCATATCCATCTCTAACAGCAAGGAATCTCCATTATGCAATCATGCGCATGATTGTATCGTCACATAAAATAACGAATGCTCCATGTCAAGGTGGTGTTGTAACCGTATCAAACAACACACAAAAATATTATGCCAGGGTTCAGAATGCTTGCCTTCAAGAGTATGCAAGGGGGTGCACTTTTTGAAAGTTGCTTTCCTTCTTCAAAAATCCTATTTTGAGGAAATTTATATTAACACATAATTTTAAAACAATACAAAAAAGGTGTCTGGAAAATTTTCAAATAAATATGAAAATAAACTAGACAAAATTTGAGAAACAACAGAAAAAGAATCAAGTCATTTGGTCTTATATTTAAAAAGTTGTAGCCAGTCAAAGTTTAGTCAAAGTTCTGTTTTTAAATAAAACAGAAAAAAACGGTTCAAATAGAAATACGCTTTCGAGACGGAGGAGACGTACTTCTGGGTTTACGCTTTCACTTAAACCAGCGCGGGCCGTCGCTGTGTCACTGACAGTGGGTCCCTTGGGCCCACTGGTCAGGTTTGACCAGTCGCCTCTCCCTCCTCTTCCTCTGTCCGAGCGGAGGCGGGACTCCGGCGATCGCCATCGACGAACGGCGGTTCCCCACGGGGTTCTGAGGGCGGGGATGGACCCGCTGGTCCAGGGCGGTCCTCCCAGTGGTTGACAGGCTGGCGGGGGTGGAGGGGGTCACCGGCGGCGAGCTCCGCGGCGGACGGTGGTTCGGGAGCAATAGGGGCTTTGGGCTACGGTGGTTCCTGATCAGGTTTGAGAGGTGTGGTGGCTCCGCAAGGTCTAGGAGGGTCGAATGGCGGCGCTGGATGGACCGGGGAGGTTCTGCTCGCGACGAGCGGGACTGGAACGTGGCGGCGGCCGAGCTGACCGGAGCGGGGGAAGACGGCCTTCCTTGGTCGATTGCAGGCTATGGGAGTGCTAGGTGGGTGCATTGAGCTTTCCTGAGTGACTGGACGAGCTCGGGGCTCCTCTTATAGGCGGCCAAGGTCGGTCCCCGCGGCGGCCGTGGATAAGAACGCCGGCGACCGCCGTTCTGTATCTGCAGGGCGACGTGGCGGAGGCTAGCGGGTTGGGCAGGGCGAGCGGATGACGATGGACTGTTCTAAGGGGCAGCTGGCGCGCTGGAGTGGCTCGGGCGGCCGTCCACGGCAGGGGCTGTCGGAGCGGCGGTGGCGGCTAGCGTCGGTGGCGCTGTGGAGCTCCAGGAGCGGCTCTGCGGCGAGGGAGGAGTCGGGCGTGTTGGCGGTGAGTGGCCAAGGGTCAGTACTAGCGCGGGGAGGGCGGCAGTGAGACGCGGCGGCTCGGTGCGCGCGCGTGCAAAACTTGCGCTCTGGGCACGCCCAGCGCATGCACGCTACATGCTCGACGAAATGCCCGGGCGTGCCAGGGGGCTCCAATCCACATGAGGTTTAGCAGGGTGGGGCTATAGACTAAGGTAGAGCCATGAGACATGCTGGTTTGGTCAGGGGATCAAGTCCATAATGCAAACCAAAAACCAAGCCAAAACTGGCCATGCACACAAGGTGGTCGACAGAATGTTATGGTCATCTAGGCATCTCTTGGGGTGGCCATAAACTCCAGATCATAGTCTCTCTAGGTGTAGGTGATGGTGGCAAGGTTAGTTTGGCAAGTCCAGAAACTTGTTAGTGCAAGTTTTTGAGAAAACCAAATCTAGACAGAAACTAAAGGCTGTAATTGCATGAACCAAAAATACTCCAATGGGTCCACTCTCCTGGACTTAAGGGTTTTGTAGGGAGGACTACAAGCAGGAAAAAGCTCATGGGCACTAGAGCAAAATAAATTAGGGTTGCAGTAGAAAAGGCCAAACTGGGCCAGAGAGTAAAAGAGGATGATTTGCTCAATTTTTTCAAAGCACACTCATAGGTTTTTGCATAAAGTTGAATTATATACTCCTACTGACCTCCCCTAATTTTGGTGGAAGTTTTCAAGAAATATTTAAATAGGTTGAAGTGCAAATCACAAACTGGGCCAGATTTGAAAACTTGAGGTAGGGCTCAAGATCTCCAAATGACTAAAAGAGTTTTTTGCATAAAAGTGATGTGGGGACATCACATGACATCCCCAAATTTTGGTGAAAATTTTAAATGCATTTATCAAATGGTTGCAGTGCACAAGAGGCTCCAAATTTATGAAAAATCATTTTAAAAGAATAAAGCTCTGGAAAAACTATTATGCAAATAAATCCACTGATAAAGAATTGTTTTATTGAGAGAGTATACAAGTCCAATAATATTTTTGGAAAGTTTTCACTTGAGGTAAAAACCCACAATATTAAAGAGAAGAGGGGTTCTGAAATCAGAAGATAAATCCAGAAAATAAAAAATTTAATTTACTGGCAAGATTTTAATTAATAAAACAAGGTCAAAATTTTGGGGTGTTACAGATGTGTAGAGCAGAGTTGTGGAAAAGGCGAAGGAGACTGGATGTTTTGTTCCTTTGCTCACTGGGGAGTGCAACGTCGCAAGTCGCTCTTCACGAGTTGTATGGTTCTCTTCATCCAACCAACCATCCTAGCAGTTTTCGTTACATGAGCTACCCCCGTCACCTACCGCTTTGGTGAAGCCTCGGCCATCCCCTTATCCAGTTCCTAAAATCCCGAATGACAAGCTATGATCATTGATTGACAAGATCGTGGGAGTAGAGTTCTAGAAAATAAAGTGCACATTTGATGTAATCTATGGTCAAGATTCATGAAGAAACAAAATCAAAACCGAGGATATTGACCTAGCTAGTATTCTGTATGCGCATATAGAAGTCCAATTCTTTTTATATAGCCTACCAAACATATCCATGAACCACCACATTGTTAGAAATATTCCCTAGAGGAATAATGAAGTATTATTATTTATTTTCAAGTTTGTAATTAATGCTTATGTTCTATGCTATAACTGTAATGGTTCTTGAGTCTGTAATAACCACGAGGCCCGGAGAAAAATTCACATGCATGCGTAGAATCATAAATGGTAAACAGATTCCTAGTTTCACCTCTAAGACTAGCTCATTGTTGCATGATGGTCATGTTTCCTGATCATGGGCATATGTTAAGAGTAACAAAAGATGTCGTCAACTTCGATGACATGATGTTGGAAGAACACTTGTGTTGAACTGACCCAAGTTGTCTGCTATAGTAAGAGATCTTTTCGTTGCGAGTTTATAACACAGAGAAAGTTAACGTATGCACAGTTCCTTCGACCATGAGAGTATCAAGCACTTCATATTGGATGACGAACTTTGGGGTTCGTCAAACGTCAACCGTAATAGGGTGATCATAATGGCAACTTGCAGGTTCATAAAAAACGCATGACAAGGGACTGGGTAGCTCGAGACTGGGATTTGCTCCTCCGATGATGGAGAGATATTCTTAGGGCCCTCCCGGTGTCACGATATCCATCATCGTCTGACTAGATACAACGTGAATCGCTCACGGGAATGACGGAACACGTGAACGAGAAAAGAGAACAAAACCAGTAACAAGGAAACATGCATAGTGAACAAGTTGTTGATCATGGGGATGTCGATATATCTCAACTCGTGTGATGCCCGGATAATTAAGCTACAGTAATCCTCTGCTAATGATGCCACGTCACCACTGTTACTGTTGCTAATCTCGCTAAGATCCAAATCGCTTCAAATTCAAATTTAAATTAAAGTAAAAATTTAAAGTTTTCAAAATGTCAAAACTAAAATGTTCAAAGTATTGTAAATATTTCATAACAAATTATGCTGGTGAACCAACATTTTTGCAAAGTGTTTAAATACCCTAAACTAATCAAAACAATGGTCTAAATAATAATTTAAATATTTTTAATTAATAAAAACACTAATATATTTTATCTATGTAATACACTAATTGTGGCAGTGTCCTATTTTGTTACACTAATTTAGGAGCAAGTTTTATATTTTATAAAACTGTTTTGTATTAAAAGGAATTGGAAAACAGAAAACAAATAAAAGTAAAAGAAAATACAAAAGGGAAATAGAAGGGAAAAAGGAAAGGCCCACTGCCCCGGGCCTTAGCCAACTGGGCGGCCCAACCCAGCAGCCCACCTCCTCCCTGGACCACCTCGCCGGCGACGCCCCGGCAAGGGGATAAGGCAGACGTCCCCTCTCGGTCTCCTCGTCTCCCACACGCCCCTGCCACTCCACTCACCCTCTCGTCCGCCATCTCCCTCCCACGCTCTCCCCCAGATCCACCGCACCGCAGTCACTGTCACTGTGAACGCCGGCGCCCACGCCCCCAGGGCTCCCCACGATCTGTGAGCATGTCCGCTAGGTGCGCCGCCGCCCTCTGGTTCGACTACGGCCGCTGGAACCAGCTGGGAGCGACCACGCCCTCGGGAACGACCTCGACCACCCCTTCGCTGCCGGAGCTGCGCCGAGCCGCTCCGTCACCCTCCTGCGCTACTAAGCCCTCGTCGGCCGTCTTGAGCCGCCCGGTGAGCACACCATCCAGCCCCTCTCCCCTCTTGCCTCCTCGTAAGCCATAGCCAAACCTCGTCGTGGAGTCGTGCCCCTGCTCGCCGTCCGCACTCGCCGCCTACACTTGCGCACCTCAGCCACGCCCGCAGCCCCACGCTCGCCTACAACCGTTCGCTGCTGCCGCCTCAGGCCGCGCCCCCCGCTCGCTTCTGTCCTTGGCTACGGATGCGGCAGCCGCCGCCGCGCGCAGCACCTCCCGCTGCTGCTGCCACTGCGCCTCTGCCCCCGGTCGCACAGCCGCGCGCGTGCCCAACCACCGCCGCGCCGCTGCCTCCCCCCAGCGCGCGCCAAGCCGAGCCCTGATACGTCTCCAACGTATCTATAATTTTTGATTGTTCCATGCTATTATATTATCTGTTTTGGATGTTTTATACGCATTAATATGCTATTTTATACTTTTTTGGGACTAACTTATTAACCTAGAGCCGAGTGCCAGTTTTTGTTTTTTCCTTGTTTTTGAGTTTCGCAGAAAAGTCAAGCGGAGTCCAAACGGAATGAAACTTTACGATGATTTTTCTTGGACCAGAAGACACCTACGAGACTTGGAGATGAAGTCAGAAGACCCACGAGGCGACGACAAGTCGTAGCGGCGCCCCCTGGCTTGTGGGGCCCTCAGGAGTCCACCGACCTCCCTCTCAGCTCTATAAATCCTAAAATATTCCGAAACCCTCAGAGGCATCCACCAAAATACTTTTCCGCCGCCGCAACCTTCTGTTCCCGTGAGCTTCTTCTCTCTCTTTGATTCTCAATGCCATGTTCTCCTCGATGTTCTTAGAGATCTATCCGATGTAATCTTCTTTTGTGGTGTGTTTGTCGAGATCGATGAATTGTGGATTTATGATCAGCTTATCTATGAATATTATTTGAATCTTCTCTGAATTCTTAAATGCATGATTTGATATCTCTGTATTTTTCTTCGAATTATCGGTTTGGTTTGGCCAACAAGATTGCTTTTTCTTGCAATGGGAGAGGTGCTTAGTTTTGGGTTCAATCTTTCATGATTCCACCCAGTGACAAAGTACGGGTAGTGATGCGGAGCATCCGAAGGTCATCCCCATGGACCTACCTACATCTCCCACGACAGCACTTGGACCAATGACAAGAGCTCGAGCAAAGGCTATCGAGGATAAGGTGAACTCGCTCCTCTCCGAACTACCACTTTCTACACATGAGACATGGCTACTACCTCAAGCGGAGACCCTATGTGTGATCAGGTGCTTGGAGGAAAGCCACGAAGCAACTACACCCAATGGCCAAGACGGCGAGGACACCAAGTACAAGGACCAAGAGAACGTGCTGCCAAGAGTTCTACAACCACCGGACGACCAGACTTCACCGGAGGTCCGACGCCTGAAGCACCAGCACGCCAGCCAAGTCCCAGCCTGCGATCGCTACAGCGGCCGGACGGCTGACAAGGATCGGACGTCCGACGACCCCCAGCGACCGGACGACTGAGCCCCTTGATACGTCTCCATCGTATCTATGATTTTGATTGTTTCATGCCAATATTATCCAACTTTTACATACTTTTGGCAACTTTTTATATGATTTATTGGACTAACCTATTGATACAGTGGCTAGTGCCAGTTCCTTTTTGTTGCATGTTTTTTGTTTCACAGAAAATCCATATCAAACGAAGTCCAAACGCGATAAAAATTTACGGAGAATTATTTTGGAATATATGTGATTTTTGGGACTTGGAATCAACGCAAACGGGGGCCCACAGTGGCCACAACCCACCAGGGCGTGCCAGGGGGTGCCTGGCACGCCCAGGTATCTTGTGCCCTCCTCGAACGTCGGTTCGGACCTTCTTCCGGCGCAAGAAAGATAATTTATGTAAATAATCATGTAAAAATTTCAGCGAAATCGGAGTTAAGGATCTCCGGGAATTTAAGAAACGGTGAAGGGCCAGATCTGGGAAATGCGGAACAGAAGAGAACAGAGAGGGAGATCCAATCTCGGAGGGGCTCCCGCCCCTCCGCCACAATGGAGGCCATGGACCAGAGGGGGAACTCTCCTCCCATATAGGGGGAGGCCAAGGAAGAAGAAAGAGGGGAACTCTCCTCCCATATAGGGGGATGCCAAGGAAGAAGAAAGAGGGGGGCTCTCTCACGGTGGCGCCGGAGTGCCGCCGGGGCAGGGATCATGACGGTGATCTACATCAACAATCTTGCTACCGTCAACACCAACTTTCTCCCTCTCTATGCAGCGGTGTAACACCTCTTCTGCCCGCTGTAATCTCTACTTAAACATGGTGCTCAATTCCATATATTATTTCCCAACGATATTTGGCTATCTTATGATGTTTGAGTAGATCCGTTTTGTCCTGTGGGTTAATCGTGATCTTGGTTGGTATGATTGTATATTGTATTTATGGTGCTGTCCTACGTTGCCCTCCGTCTCACGCAAATGTGAGGGGCCCCCATTGTAGGGTGTTGCAGTATGTTCATGATTCGCTTATGGTGGGTTGCGAGAGTGACAGAAGCTTAAACCCGAGTAAGTGGGTTGTTGCGTATGAGATAAAGAGGACTTGATACTTAATGCTATGGTTGGGTTTCACGACCTTAATGATCTTTAGTAGTTGCGGATGCTTGCTAGGGGTCTGTCGGCGTTCTGGGAACGGGGGTCCCTAGACTTGCCTGCCTGCGGCCCACGGCGTGGCTCTGTGAGCATGCCCGTACAACCCATCTTCACCAACAAGCACTCAAGACCCTCGCGAGGGGCCAAGCCTCGTGAGGCGGACGGTGCAAGACCCCTTCGGGAGCGGCCTCACCAGGTTGGCTCGCGAGGGGCAGAGAGATCAAGGCAAGGCAAACCTCGCGAGGTTCTCGTGACGTGAGCCATGACGATCGAGACCAGGCGGGTGCCAGCGCGCACAGTGTACTTGTTTCCTCTTTGGTGCTAAGGAGGCAAGCGCAGACACGGAGTACCGAGGCATCAAGCAAAGGTTTCCATATCAGCGCAACGAGATCAAGACCAGCAGGACCGCAAGACGGAGGTCACCATGGAGCCCAAGGCGGCGTCACCACCAGAGCCTTTTGCAGGCAAAGACTGCTTTTGTCAGGATAAGCTGTACTAGTTGTCCCCTTTCAAATTGGCCGTTGTTGGCTCCCTTCCCGCCCAATATTTGGGGAGAGGACCAGGGCCTCTATAAATAGGATTAGCCACCACAGTAGGAGGCAACTGGTCTCGAACTCATTCGGAGGCATCTCACCTCATCTCGAGTAATCCTCACCCACACAAGTTCACCAAGCACAAGAACACCTCGCCTCAGGAGGCTGTTCTTCCCCTTGTACTATTCATCCTCATCCCAAGAGGCAATCCACCACCACCACACTGGAGTAGGGTATTACACCACAACGATGATGGCCCGAACCAGTATAAATCTTGTGTCCCTTGTGTTCCGAGTTCGTCGAGTTAGCCCTTGAGATCTTAGCGAAGCTAGGACGTGGATCGATAGGGAGAGATCTTCGCGCGCACCCGAGTGTTCGAACCTTGAGGGTTTTGCCGGAACCCGTGATCCGACATTTGGCGCGCCAGGTAGGGGTGCGCCGAAGCTTCCTTTCCATCGCTCCACGTCCCGTTGCTTCATCGTCTCCATGGTGGACGCTCGCCGCGCTCGCGCTGAGCGCCGGGCTGCCCTCGCCGTCTGCGTTGCTCAGACGGCTCCCGTCGGCGGGTCACCCCGTCATTCTCCGTCGCCTACCGCCACCGGCCCGGCGGGGAACAAGCAGCAAGCATCCACGCTGCACCCCTCGGTGCGGCGGGACGGCCGCACCGCCACTCCATCGCTGACCCTGGCCGGTTCGTCATCCCATGCTCGTCGCGCTTCCGTGGACGCGCAGGCCGCGCTGTGCATGGCGCGCGAGCTCCTGCGCTACCGCCCCGTTGACGACCCCTACGAGGACTGGCTCGACCGCATCGCCGAGCTTGTCAGCGCTGTAGGGGGCTCCCCTGCGCAGTCCCTCTCGCTGCCTCGCTCTCCGCCAGCCGCGGGCGGCGTAGCCCATGGAGCGCCTCCACCACCTCTGCCCCAAGACGGAGTCTTGGCGCCAAGGCGCGCGGCCCCACGGCGCGACCTGCCACGTCCGGCGCCCGCCCAAGAAGAAAGAAGCTGCCAAGAAGTCCCTCGGCCACGAGAAAACGCCCCCGCGCTCCCTGCGCCACCACGGCAAGACCGCGTGCCGCCTGCGGTGGCGGTGCGCGGACCCCATCAAGGACAAGTTCCCCACCAGCACAGAGTCCCGGCGACCACGGCAGGCTGCTGCACCTTCACCCCTGAGCTGCGTAGCGTCGCCTGGCCGGGCAAGTTCAAACCGGATCTGCCTCCTCGCTACGATGGCACCCCCGACCCCGCGGAGTTCCTGCAGCTCTACGAGCTGAGCATCGAGGCGGCCAACGGCGACGAGAAAGTCATAGCGAACTGGTTCCCCATGGCTCTCAAGGATGGTGCCCGCTCCTGGCTCCTGAACCTGCCTCCAGGCTCGATCTCCTCCTGGAACGAGATGCGCGACCATTTCGTTGCCAACTTCTAGGGCACTCGTGACCGTCCACCGGCCGTGGGTGACCAACGCCGCGCCAAGCAACAACCAGGAGAGACCCTCCAGAAGTACATCCAGTGCTTCAACAACGTCCGCCTCAAGATCCCCAAGGTGACGGACGAGGACATCATCTCCGCGTTCTCTGATGGCGTCCGCGATGTCAAGATGAAGGAGGAGCTCGCCATCCATGAGGAGTTGTGCACGTCTCTGGAGCTATTCAACCAGGCGACCAAGTGCGCAAGAGCTGAGGAGGGGCGCCTCTCCCTCCTCGAGCTCCCGGCTGCGGACCCGGAGGAGAAGAAAGCCAAGGCCAAGGACATGAAGCGCAAGGGAGCAGCCGTGCTCGCGGCGGAGCCAGACACCAAGCGCGGCAGAGACCAGCCCGAGTCATCCAAGAGCAGCCGACCGTTCTGCGCCTTCCATAACCTGCATAGCCACAACACTAGTGACTGTCAAGAGCTCAGAGCCATTCGAGAAGGACGCTTTGGTCGACGCCCCAAGCGCAACAACCGGGGCTACGGCCGAGGAGGAGGACGTGGTGGCGGACGCTAGGATGACTGTGGCCAGCGCCAGGAGTGGCACGACCGGCCTCGTGAGGACCGCTGGCAGGATCAGCCCCGCGAGGGCACATGGAGGGATCAGCCTCGTGAGGATCGTCCTCAGGGCAACGCCAGTCTTCCTCCACTACCGCCACCACCAAGAAGGAATGACGACCACCATCAAGACGAGGGGGCTGGGGGCTTCCAGGAGCGGCGTGCTATCGCCTGCATCTTGGGCGGAGCTCAAGCCCCAGCCTCGCAGCGTATCTTCGAACATTTTGCTCGTGAAGTGAATGTAGTCCTCCCCAAGCTCGAGGCCACGCGCCCGCTCAGATGGTCCAAGAGCGCCATCACATTCAGCTCGGCAGATCAACTCAAGTGTGCGGCTACCGCTGGCGCCCTCCCAATGATTTGTTCACCAGTCATCAGCAACGTGCAAGTCACCAAGACCCTCATCGATGGCGGTGCGGGGCTCAACGTCCTATCCGTCGACATGTTCGACAACTTCCAAGTGCCGTATGACCAGCTTCAGCCCACGAAGCCTTTCTCAGGAGTGACCGATGGCTCCACTACCCCGATCGGGCAGGTCCGCCTTCCCGTCACCTTCAGACAGCGTGACAACTACCATACCAAGCTCATCGAGTTCGACGTCGCCCACATCCGCCTGCCATATAATGCGATCCTCGGGTACCCAGCCCTGGCCAAGTTCATGGCGGTGACCCATCACGGCTACAATGTCCTCAAGATGCCAGGAAGTGGCGGAATCATCACAGTCCCGTGCGAAGAAAGAGATGCGGTGTGCTCCCTCGAGCGTGCCTTCCAAGCTGCAGCAATCGACGACCCCGACAGCAAGGGCGAGTGCCCTCCTGAGGCCACCCCCAAGAAGAAGAAGAAGCTGCTCCGCGCAGGGCCTCAGGCAAGCGGCGCCATGTCTGGATCGGCGCCCGCACCTGGGGCGCCTCCCTCCATCACATAGGAAAGCGCGCCCGGCGCCCTTCTCAGGCAGGGCTCGGGGGCTCTCTTCTGGAGGGCCTCAGACCTTGCCAACATCACAAGGGAGGCGCTCGGGCACCAACTGGAGGCGTGCTTTGTGGCACGTCACCCTCAGGAGGACACAAGACGAGGAGCGCCCAGCGCTCAGGAGTTCATTACCAGGACCACCCAGGAGCTGCAAGATGCGAGGGCCATGCGCGGCAATCGTCGTTCACCTGGCGCAGGCTCCCATCCAGGCGAGGATGCCGGGATGCGCGTCCGCATCGACATCCCAGGGCTCAACAGAGCCGCGTCTCAGGAGGCCAGGCACCATGCCGTCCTGACGGACATGGAGACGGTCCTCAAGGAACCGCCTGGACCCCCCGAGCCTCCCGAGGCTCAGGACCCCGGTGGCTCGTGAGGAGCGACCCCTTCACCGCGTACCTTCAGCTGCCCCAACATCCCTTCCTTAATAGAACCAGGTGACATTTTCCAAGTTTATTTAGCTGG
The DNA here is from genome assembly GCF_018294505.1 of Triticum aestivum. Classification (NCBI taxonomy): domain Eukaryota; kingdom Viridiplantae; phylum Streptophyta; class Magnoliopsida; order Poales; family Poaceae; genus Triticum; species Triticum aestivum. Next base: position 104,848,984 of record NC_057808.1, on the reverse strand, counting down.
GAGCGCCCCCCAGGCTGCATCATTCCCAGGCCACATGGGTTTCATGTCTTTAGCTTACCTTGCTGGGGGTGCCCCTCGGGCTGCATCATCCCCAAGCCGCTCGGGCCTGACCCAGTGGCATGTATCTTCCCTGCATTTACTTAAGCTAGTATGCTTTCCATGCTTAATCTACCTATGACTATCACCAGCTTGATTGTCACCCGCCACGGGGGCTACTCACGCTAGCACGGCGCTTGTGCTCGGATCCGTCCCTGCAACATCGACAAACCTGAGCGGTCGAGCTCTGACTCGCGGCATGCCCCGCGCACGTCACCTCACCAGGCCCTCAGTGCCTTCATCTCTTCGCGGAGCAACCGGCGGCAGACCGGCAACCATAATGGCAAACAGTGTCTCTCCTTGTGCTGGCCCGCAGGAATCTCCTAAAGATGCCGGCAAGCCGAACCGTGAGCTCCCTCTTCTTCCATGCAACCCGCTTGCGCGTTAAAAGGGGGGCTCCTGAGCATCGCGACTTAGGAGCTCCTACTGGCTCTCCAGCCCTCACCCCTTGGCCTTGACCACGGCACGCGACCTGGCATACCAGCGGCGGCTGAGCTTGCTCGAGGGCCGGGACCTGAGGACGCAGAGCATGAAGGAGAGCGTGGAGGAGGGGGGAGGCTCGCTTGGACCTGGCTTAGCTATGCTTCGGACGCCTATGCACGAATCTGGTGCATCATGAGGAATCGACCCCGGACCGTCAAGATAAATCCCGAGCCCGGGTTGGCTAAACCACTAAGGATTATGAACCATACTAACCGCAGCCGTGCTGCAGCAATGTCACCCCCCTTTCTTACCTCTCGACGGCTGCTTGAGCGCTAAAGGGGACCTCCTGAGCATCGCGCCTCAGGTGACTTCCAAACCTTCACAAACTCGGTCACTCGGCGATCCACAATTTCCTCTTGGATGCTCTAGACCATGACGCCTAACCGTCTGGAAGAAGCACAATCTTCAAAGGTAACAAGCGTCGGATCCACGCAGGATCAATCTCTTCAGTGATGCTCAATCACTCTAGGTTTGTAGGTGTTTGGGTTTGGGTTTTCCTCACTTGATGATTTTCGCTCAAAGTCCTCGGAGGATGGGATGCTCTCAAATGACAAGTGTCAGTTTCTCTTGGAGCAGCCAACCAGCTAGTGGTTGTAGGGGGCGGCTATTTATAGCCTAGGGAGCAGCCCGTCATGATAAGACATAAATGCCCTTCAATGATATGACCGTTAGGTGGGTAGATATCTTGGGACAGCTGGCGCATAGCACAGCAACGGTCAGAAATTTGAGTATCAAATTCCTCAGGGCTATCATGTTCCTCACTGTGTAGGCAATCCGCACTGGCGAATTCCTAACTCCTCAGTCAGAACAAATTCCTCAGAGACCAGAAGAACTTCGTTTCTGTCACTGAAGAATATGACTGAACTATATGAGATTTCCAATGGCTTCACTCGAAGGGATTGGTAGGTGTAGGATTTTGAGTTGAGCATCACATGGAAATTTTTCCTTAGTATTTCCTCGACCCCCTTTAACAGTACGGTGTTTCCTATGACTCAAGAAAGAGAAAATGAAACTACGAAAACAAAAGTCTTCACGCTTCATGTTCCTCAAATGAATACCAAGTCTTCAAGGTCACACCAATTTCTTCACTTTCAAAGTCTTCAGAAAGTCTTCAGAAATCCAAAGTCTTCAGTCGAAGAACTTCATTTTTAGGGGTCGACTTTCTCTGTAAATATCAAACTCCTCATAGACTTATAGACCTGTGTACACTTATAAACACATTAGTCCCTTAACCTATAAGTCTTCAATACACCAAAATCACTAAGGGGCACTAGATGCACTTACATATGATCAAACACATGATCATATAAGTATCTCACACGCAGACATAAAGTATCAAATGAGCACACACAAGAGTATCAACCAAATACCAAATAGCAAGAGAGACAAAGAAGCAAAACACTCTCTCTCGAAGCCTATGATCTATACATTTCTCCCCCTTTGGCAACAAGTTACCAAAAAGTTTGAAAATGCATAGTGCTATGCGTCTCTCAGGCTTGGTCTTCGGGAGGTGGTGTAGAGAGAACTCCAAGGACGAAGGCATCAGTAGATGTAGCTGGAGCTGGTGGAGTGGTTGCTGGAGGTGGTACTGAAGCTATTCTGCTGGTGCAGATGAAGTAGCTCTAGTATCTGGCACTGGCACTGCAGTTGACCTCTGACCTCTGGGCACTCGCTGAAAAGCATCTGTAGTACCCTGTCCTTTCTTCTCCTCTGCTTCCTCCTGGAGCTGCTCAACTGATGTTTATATCTCAGTTACCTTCAGATCAAGATCATAGAACTTTGTTTCTATAATCCTCTCCAAGCTCTCCTGATTCTGAGTCAGGGTGGCCAAGCCCTTCTCAATCCTTAATGTTGCTTGAACCAGATAAGCTAGTTGATCTTGTTTGCTTTTTAGGAACACTTCAGATGCCTCCTCAATACTTGGCATCTTTGCAGCTTTTTCTGCCTGTGCCTTTGCTCTCTTCTCTTGTGCTTGCACTGATGAAGGGTCATCCTCGTTCATCACAACTGTGTTATCTTCAAATTCTGGGTGCAAAGGTAAGTGATCCTTGTCCAACAAGTAAGTGCTTGTGCCCATCTTGGAGTTGATGAGCACTTGAATGTGTGGAGCATACCCACATGATCTCTTTTGATCAGCAGCTGTCCTTTTGATTGTCTCTATAATCAGACGCATGACCTTAAATTTTTGTGGCACATCAAATATATGTAGCAAGTTGATGGAATGTCCTCTGATCATCTTGTGATCTCCAGATTTGGGTAACAGAGTATGCCTTAAGATGGTGTTGATTGTAGGCAGACCAGACAACAAATAATGTACAGATCCAAACTTGTGTCTCTCCAAAGCTTTGTCTAGGATCTCCTTGTACATATTTGCCATAGAGTTGTGGTCTTTCTTCTTCTTGGCATACACATCCAAATCATCCTCATGCTCTTTTGGGGCATTGATCAACTTGGCCCACTCATCAACAGTTGACTGGTACCTTGTACCTTCAGACATCCATACTATTCTTCCATCTAGATAGAAATGAGTAGTGGAGTAGAACTGCATAATGAGCTCATCATTCCATTTGGTAAGCCTATGTCCAACAAACTTGTCAACTCCACAAGCCTTGAAGCTCTCATGTACACCTGGGAAGTGATCTTCATTCTCATCAATGTATTCCCAATCAACCCACTTCATATCACAGACAATAGGTTTCTTGTCCAGCAGAATGGTCTCATAGAAATCTTGTTGTTCTTTGGTGTGGAACCTGTAGTCCACAGTAGTCCTCCTTCTTACAGCATAGGGATCAAACTGTCTCCAAAGTCTCAGTCCTGCATCCTTCCTGATGTTCATGTCCTCTTCCACTGGATGAGTGTCATTGTGGTCTGGGATCTTTGGTTTCAGTTTTCTCAGCACTTGGGCTTCTTCATCTTCTTCTTCAACTTCATGCACTAGGGCCTTGTTCTTCTCTTCAGCTGGGATGTTCCTGGTGCTTCTCTTGGGCTTAGAAGGCTTCTGAGCTTGAGCAGTAGCTTTGGGAGCAGTTTTGGGCTTTGATGTAGCAGCCCCTGACTTGATTGCATCTCCCATAAGCTTCTGGGACTTGGGTGCTGGTGCAGCATCCTCCTCCTCTTCTTCTATTTCTCTCACCATGGTTGATTTTCCAAGAACTTTTGCAGTTGTGGTTCTTGCCCTTTTTTTCTTTTTGTCACCAGCCACATCATCATCTGACTATTCAATTGTGAACTACATGGTTTCTCCTACTGGAACTTTCCTTGGCTTGTATGTTGGCACTCTTTTGGCAGGTGCCTTCTTGTGCAACCCAGGCTTGGTTGAAGCAGCAGTGTCATACTCCTTCTTCATGACTTTCTTTTTGGAGCTCACTTCCTCCTCTGTAGCCCTGTAGTCCTCATCCTCTAAATCTGAGGTTCTCTTCTTCCTTGATCTGGAGGCTGCCTTGGGCAAATTGCTGGGTGTGCTCCTGCTGCCCTCATCATAGTTGCTTGAGGGACTAGTGCCCTCACTCATTTGCACTTGCTCTTCTGATCTGTTATGGCTATCACTCTGGTCAGACATCTTGGCAAGCAAACTGACAGCAAACCCTGTGAATAGATAGAGATGAGGTAGAGTAGATGAGCATCACAAAGTGCAGAGTTTTTGCAAAATAGATGAGTCAAAAACTTAGTTTTGGTTCTCCATAGAAAGCATTTCGGAGCTACCGATTCGATAAACTCGGTGATACCGAAGCAACTTTTGGAGTCTAAACTAGTGAACTCGGTCAGACCGAGTCACAGTTTGGTGGCTCCGAGATTGCTAGGGTTTCACTGAGAGTTGAGCTCGGTCGCGCCAATTTGCAATTTTCGGTTCGAAAAGCGCATGTGCAATGGCCTAAGCCAAATCGGTGAGACCGATTTCTACAACTCGGTCGATCCGAGATGAGTTCGTCGGAGACCTAACCCTAAATTTTCGAATCAAACCTAACCTAAAGGATGTTTTCTCTGGATAGATTGATTTCATACATGGTAAAGATCATGGCAAAGCAATGTGCTAGGAATCGGAGTAAGGAATTAGCACAAAAGATCGAACTCATACCCTAGCTCCGCGGTGAGTTCACTAAGGCGACAACGGCGGGGCAGAATCCCGTTGACAGCGATGGAGACCAGCGGTGGGAGGTCGCTGGCGACGAGGAGACGATCTGGAGACCCGAGGCAGCAGAGCAGGATACGCGCGGGGTGAGAGGTTTTGAAGAAATTTCCAAAATCTCACCCATGGATATATATATATCCTGACCCTGTCGGTGTGACCGAGTGGAACAATTCGGTGGCACCAAGATGCAGAATCGCAAGCGGTTACTGCAACTCGGTATGACCGAAAAGTTTAAATCGATTGCACTGAGATTGAAAACCTAGATCAACTCAGTGAACTTGGTGTGACCGAAGTGGATGGATCGGTCATACGAAATGCATAGAGAGGTTTTGGAAGTTTAAGTCTATGATGAATCGGGGACTCCGAGTGCTCCTCACACAGAGTGGTTCGAATCTGACTTGATCAAACTTTGTGATGTAGCATGAATAGAGTTTGAGACGAGAAAAGCATAGATAGCTAGAGGAAGTTCTTAGGCATTCTTGTCCATCCACTTGGCAAAAGAGAAATAGCCAATCAATCAAAACAACAAGTGGATGTCCTCGAATGAGTAAAATATGCAATCAACATGCTCACACAATAAAATGGCAAATGAAATATGTGACGAAGCATGCACAAACACTCTAGCATCTATCAAGCAATTGGCGATGACTAGGTCATCTATATATGAGTATATTGACTTAGGAGTCAAATGAGAACATTTGATCATAGGTCATACTCATCGTTTAAGCACAAGTGGGGTTATCACTTTTACATAAAGCATTGTTGTGTTCACATCATTAGAGTTGCTTTAGCTCAATTGTTAGAGTAAAGCTCCCCCTAGATGTGATATCCCCTCTAAGAGGGATGAACTAACCTTGGGTTTTTTCGATGATGACTTCATGTAGATGTTGAAGATGTGGATGCTCAATGTTGATGTAGATCATTTGGAGCAATCCATTGGAGTGTGTTGCACTTTCAATACCTACACGGGTTAGTCCCACAAGGAACAAACAAGGATATCCATAGACATAGAGTGATATTCACGCAAGATGATGTCCATGAAAGCATTAGGTTACCTTGTCCCTTGTCTTACCAACAAGAGGGTTTATGACTCCTTGAACTAGTGCAAGATGTGGAAGTTGTTTGCACTTGTCCTCGCCAAAATGATATGAGTGAAGTATGTTGGCGGAGTCACCCTCAAGAATTCTCTAGTTCTTCTTCTTCGGGATCCACATCATCTTGATGAGAATCCTTGGAGTTGTAGTTGTACTTGACGTAGTAGAACTTGACGTAGTCTTGGGAACCCACTAGACCAAGGCCTTAGGAGCTTCTTCAAATGCATCAATCTCCTCTTGAAGCTTGTCCTTGCCTTTTTTCTTGTGGTCTTGTGGTGGAAGATCATCTTGAGCTTGTGTCCCTTGGAAAGAAGTAGGATCGTACTTCTCTTGTTGAGGAACAAACTTCGTCTTGGGGTATTGATATTCTTGCCACTCAACTCCATTGGCATTGAACTTCCGTTCAAAACCAACACCTTGATTCTTCCGGTGCCTTCCTTGCTTGTGTACAATTTCCTCAAATTGCTTACTCCCGGCAAGGCTCTTGTAAACACCTTTCTCTATAATTCCCTTCAATAAGCTATTTTCTTGCTCAAGTGTGACTTGGCTAAGAGAATCATTAGTGGAATCAAGAGAACTACTAGAATCAACAACATTGGATTTAGCATGATTATTGTTACTACTAGATGAAGAATCTTTCTTACTCTTGTTGCTAGATTTAACTTGTGGCATGTAAGTAGACAAGAGTAAACGCTTGGCAATGTAAGAAGAACTTTTCTTGCGAAGATCATCATTGATCACTTTTAAGAACCCATGCTCTTGCTCAAGGTTGAGCTTTTCAAAGCATAACTTCTCATGAGTCTTTAAAAGTTCTCGATGATCTTCCAAGGTAGTTTCATGAGCTAACTTAAGAGTGTTTAGTTCTTTAGTTAGATGTTCAATCTCCTTCTTATCATCATCATTTGTTTTATCTTGATTAACATGATTAATAGCAAGTTCATCATAGTTTTCATCACTAGAGTTGTCAACAAGTAAATCATCATCACCTAGCAAATCATCTTCATCACTATTGAAATCAACATACTCGGGGTGTGATACCTTTGGGCCTTTAGCCATGAAGCATCTTCCAATTCCTTCATTTGGTGAGTCAAATATGTCGTAGGAATTGGTTGACACAAGTGCTAGATCGGCAACACCTTCATCTTGAGTATATTCGGAGTCGGAATGATAACTTCTTTCGGAGTGATGGTCGGAGTCGGAGCCGGATACCCATTCACCAACATGAGCTTGATGTCTTTGTTTTGTGTAGCTCTTTGATGATTTGTCCTTCCTTTCGGAATCCTTGCTTCTCCGAGAGGTTCTTCGTTCATAACGATCATCTCTACTCCTCCTTTATCTTGGTGGTGATTCTTCTCTTCTACTTCTTCTTTTGGGTGAATCTTCTCTTCTTTTGTAGGGAGCCGTACACTCATTGGAGTAGTGTTCGGGTCTTCCACAATTGTAGCAATTACGCTCATGACTAGAAGATCTTTTGTCATTGTAGGACCTTAACTTGGAACTTCTTTCCTTGCTTCTACTCTTGTAGAACTTGTTGAAGTTCTTCACCATTAGGATCAAGTCCTCATTGAAGGTTTGTTTCTCACTTGATGATGTAGGAGCATCACATGAGGCTTTGTAAGCACCACTTGACTTGTTGTGAAGCTCTTCCTTATCCTTGAGTGACATCTCATGAGCAACAATTCTTCCATTGACTTCCATAGGCTTGAGATCTTTGTAATTGGGCATCATTTGGATCAATGTGCACACGGTATCATATTTTCCATCCAAGGCTCTTAGGATCTTCTTGATGATGAATCTATCGGTCATCTCTTCACTTCCTAAGCCAGCAATCTCATTTCTGATGAGAGCAAGCCTAGAGTACATTTCAGCGACACCTTCACCATCCTTCATTTTGAACTTGTCAAGTTGACTTTGAAGCAACAATTTGGATTCCTTGATGGAGTCGGTACCCTCGTGCATATCAATCAAAGTATCCCATATTTCCTTTGCATTCTCAAGACGGCTGATTTGTTGAATTCTTCGGGGCACAATCCTTTGAAGAGGATATCGCAAGCTTGAGCATTGTATTGCAGCATCTTCAACTCTTCCGCGGTAGCTTCACGGTTCGGTTCTCTCCCATCAAAGAATTCGCCATGCAAGCCAATACACACAATAGCCCAAACGGCGGGGTTATCTCCAAGAATATGCATTTTCATCTTATGTTTCCAACTAGCAAAATTAGTACCATCAAAGTAAGGACCTCTACGGTGGTAATTTCCCTCGCTAGACGCCATACTCTCCTAGGTTGTGAAACCAAGGCTATGATCACCAAAAGCTATGGAAATCAAGGCAAATGGAGACGAAAGCTCTGATACCACTTGTAGGATCGAAAGTATGTCTAGAGGGGGTGATTAGATTACTTGACCAAATAAAAATCTAGCTTTTCCCAATTTTAAGTCTTGGCAGATTTTAGCAACTTAGAACAAGTCAAGCAATCAAGCTACACATGCAAGGCAAAGAGTATAGCAGTGGAATGTAAAACATTGCACATGAAGGTAAAGGGAGGAGTTTGGAGGGAGCAAACGCAATGTAGACACGGAGATTTTTGGCGTGTTCCGATAGGTGATGCTATCGTACATCCACGTTGATGGAGACTTCAACCCACAAAGGGTAACGGTTGCGCGAGTCCATGGAGGGCTCCACCCACGAAGGGTCCACGAAGAAGCAACCTTGTCTATCCCACCATGGCCATCGCCCACGAAGGACTTGCCTCACTAGGGTAGATCTTCACGAAGTAGGCGATCTCCTTGCCCGTACAAACTCCTTGGTTCAACTCCACAATCTTGACGGAGGCTCCCAAATGACACCTAACCAATCTAGGAGACACCACTCTCCAAAAGGTAATAGATGGTGTGTTGATGATGAACTCCTTGCTCTTGTGCTTCAAATGGTAGTCTCCCCGACACTCAACTCTCTCTCACAGATTTGGATTTGGTGGAAAGCAACTTGGAGAAGGCTAGAGATCAAGATTTATGTGGTTGGAATGGAATATCTTGACCTCAACACATGAGTAGGTGGTTCTCTCTCAGAAAATATATGCTGGAAGTGTAGGCATGTTCTGATGGCTCTCTCCACGAGTGAAGAGTGGGTGGAGGGGTATATATAGCCTCCACACAAAATCTAACCGTTACACACAATTCACCAAACTCGGTGGGACCGAATCAGAAAACTCGGTCAGACCGATTCAGTTCAAAATGTGAACGTTAGGCTTTTCTGTAGGACCGACATGTCAACTCGGTGGGACTGATTTCATTAGGGTTAGGGCATAACGTAATCTCGGTGAGACCGATTACACAAACTTGGTGGGACCAACTTTGGTAATAAGCTAACCAGAGAGTTGGCCAGGCAAACTCGGTGGGACCGATTTGCTCATTTCGGTGAGACCGAAATGTTACGAAGGGAAAACAGAGAGTT